>NC_030426.2:17506198-17598698 GCF_001660625.3 Ictalurus punctatus | reverse complement strand
ATGGTTTACATTAATCTATAATTAATATCACCAGCACATGAAAAATTAATGTGCTTTCTACATTGCATTTATTTTGAGACTCTACAGTTTTTCAACTTTAAGAAAACTGTAAACTCTTTGTACAGAGCAGACAATACAATGATCAATCAGCAGACAACAAACGAACGTCGAAAACGAATATTACCTGTGAATCGAAACAATAGAGCAGTGTGTTATACCAGCTTCGTGCCTGGAGGGATCGACATTTGGTTGATGATGTGCGTGAGTGACAAATCTGTGAGAGGGTAAAGATAAAAGGGTTTATACACTGTTGTGGAGGGTTATTGGTAGAATATACTGACTGGTGAACAAAAATGGATAGATCATTGTGTCAGAAGAATAATACTCTGTTTTCAGTAAGATGGTTATATTAATATTGGCTCATGTTTGGTCATGGCTGAACTTCCTACCACTATTTCCACTTGTTTCTGGGCAATTGATGGAAATGTAGTGCTTGGATTACTGTAGGCTTCTTTAACATAATTTTATTCTTCATTTATTCACTCACTTTAGACAAACAACTGCCAAATAAATAAATAGATGTACACCACTGGTCACAAACCCTGTTCCTGGAGACCTACCTTCTTGAAGACTTTAACTCCAACCATAATTGTGGGAGGTAGATCTCCAAGAACAGGGTTGGTGACCACTCATGTAGATGATATATAATAACTATAGACTATATTTTCAGTTTAGGAAGACTGAATTGGCATAACCATAGCAGGCACATTTAAAAAACAAAAGACAAAGAAATAACAGTCATATTTTTTCTCATTGTACAGAACACAACATGCTACACAGGACTATTTTTCTAGCTTGATCAGTACTAGAGACTACGATTAATAGTATACGAGTCAGTGACAGCAGGGAGATAGTGACCAGTATCCTGAGACCTTCATCAGTTGTCCTGCACGGCTGAGTTTCCAGATAATCCCTGAATTTAGTCCTCTAATAATTGTATTAGATGTTATATTTGCCAGAAACAATCATCTAAAATAGTGCTGATGACTTCATTTTGAATCCTGGCAGCCTTGTTCATCATCCTCTGCCGTTCATCAGCAGGTAAGCACAGGTGAGATTCATGCTTTTGTTGTAGTGCTTTATTCATTATTTACCTGATCTGAAAAAACAGCCTGCAAGACTACTGCACAGCTGTCATCATACAGCGCAGCTCAGACACAAATTATTCATGATATTTGGAAAGAAAGGAAGCGAGAGTGGGAGAAAGAAAAAGGGTGATGTGGTTAGCAGGGATGCGTTTGTGGGAATGACTCTCTGCGCTGGATAACATGCATGAAGTGATAAGCATCGTTTGGAACATATGGAGTGCACGAGTATATACAGGACTGTGCAAAGGTCTTGCAGGTCCTTTTTTTTTTTTTAAAATACAAAGATTGCCTTAGGGGTTGAAATGATGTCTGCTGCATGATTGCATTAGTAAACCAAAAAAAGATCAAGTTTTAGATTCACAGACATTTTTTTCCCCAAAACAAAAAAACATTTAAAAAAACCATTTGCCGCTAAATAAGTAACATATTATTTAAAAGGCCACGTTTCAGACAAAAAAAAAACATTGTGGAGGCTGATAGGTTTTTACTTGAAATAACAGACAGTGAAAGTCTCTAGAATAACTGATTGCAGATTTGATGATGAAAAAAAATAAAATCAAAAAAAGCCAAATGGCTGTCAATCCAAATATTGACTGTTTTGAGTTTATTGTTGTTTATAACTGTTTACAGTAGATTAATTTCACGTAATTTCAATTAATTTTATGTAAATTCATTTCATTATTTCTAAATAATTATTTTTAATATCTACAGGATGTCCCAAAAGTTTCAATACATAGGGGAAATTAACACATTTTAGCAAAATATAACTTTATTTACAAAACATCCTCATTTCTTTGTAAACACACATGGAGTCGTCTCTCCCACTCATGATGAACTCGTGTTAACACATCTTTTGCCATGAATGTAAATGCATGTCCATCGCAACCATGTGACAGCTTCCCGATCCAGAATGATTTCAATACGTTCTTCTTCTAATAAGTTATTCTTAAAGGCTATCTGAAAAGAAAAGAGCATTAGTGAGGTCAGGCACTGATGTAGGGTGAGGAGGCCTGGGGGTGCAGTCCGCATTCTAATTCATAACAAATGTGTTCAGTGGGGTTGAGGTCAGGGCTCTGTGCAGGCCACTCAAGTTCTTCCACTCCAACCTTCCTGCACCTCACTTTGTGCACAGGGACAATGTCATGCTGGAACAGGATTGGGTCCCTTAGTTCCAGTGAAGGAAATCTTAATTTTGTGCTTCCAACTTTGTAGTCCACAAGTCCCATATATGGGTGTGATGACCCAACATCCTGACCGTGCTAATGCTCTTGAGGATGAATGAGCACAAATTCCCATAGCCACACTCCAAAATCTAGTGGAAAGCCTACCCAGAAAAGTGGAAGTTATTATAACAGCAAAGGGGGACTATGTCTGGAATTGGATGTTCAACAAGCACATATGGGTGCTATGGTCAGGTGTCCACAAACTTTTGGCCATGTACAAGACCCTCCAAAACACACACACACACACACACACACAGCCTCATATCCTCATATCATAGTATAGCCAATATTAACAACAACAACAACAACAACAACAACAACAACAATAATAATAATAATAATAATAATAATAATAATAATAATAATAATAATTGAATTTAATTGAAAAGGTTAAACAATAAAGACTATATATATATATATATATAATATAATATTATATATATATATATATATATATATATATATATATATATATATATATATGTGTGTGTGTGTGTGTGTGTGAGTGTGTGTGTGTGTGTGTGTGTGTGTATATATACAAACACACACACACACACACACACACACACACACACACACACACACACACACACACAAAACAACCTCTAAGCACTTTTATTCCTGAAGCCCTGGTTGTTCTCAAGACTGTTTAAGAAGGCAAGTCCCTCTGCACCCATCACATTCCCTGAAGTGAAGAAGCAGTTTAATGTGAAAGGCGGGAGTGGAGGGATGATGAGGGGAGTGTGTGTGTGTGTGTGTGCGTGTGTGTGTGTGTCTGTGTGTGGGATGGGGGTCCAGGATGGCCAGACCAGTGGAAGTGTCTACAACAGAGGGACACCAGAACAGGCACAATGGTCAAATGTGAGCTGACATTTTCCTCAGTTTTCCAATGTTGAAAGCTTTTCCATTAGTCGCCTCAGTAAGGATCCAGTGCAGAGTCCAACCTGCTGCTCAAACAGGGTCCAACAAGGTCTAAAGACATGTTTACCTGCTTCATTTAACATTACATATCACTGACTGATCAACTGGCACTCAGAGAAGATTGGAGTATTGGCATTACAGATTGCACTAAACCAATCAGCTCTGGATAAGTGAAGGTTTAGATAATCACACAACATAGGCTAACTGAGGAAAAACTTTTTGTATTTTTGTAACACTATGTCCTATTAAATTCAGTTTTTTACAATACTCAGCTATTTTGGACCTTCAGTAAAGTTCAACTTGACATATCCCTTTCTTGCTCGCCAACTCTGATATATTAACAGTAACAAGAAATGTATTTCCGATAAATGACCCTTATTGCTGAATACAAGAAATGTTGACAAATGTGAGTAAGGAGTAAGTTATTCAAGATGTCATGCAAAGATCAAATGATGTATTTGAGTCTATGATCGAATAAATTAACTCCAAATCATATCACAGGTTTGGAGTAAAACCTACTATGAAAGCACACTGTTAGTGAGTCAGTGTAAATTATTTCAATGATTAAAATCATGTGAGATACATAAACCTCTGGTCAGGTGTCCACATACTTTTGCCCATACACTGTGTATATTTAGTTTTTTTAAAAAATATACTCATAAACTAAATATAACTGATAACAAAATAACTAAAATAACTCCTATTTATTCCATCTGAATAAAACAATAAATTATCAAGCTATTATTTAAAACCCCTCTCTTTTGATACGACACGTACATCACCTTTGTTACCATGTTGCCAAAGAGCATGAAAGCACTAAAAACTAAAACACTTGCCATAGATTTGACATGATTAGAAGGTTCAAGAAGCTCAGGAGCTGTTACTAAAAGGTATAAACGCTAAACCACATGTTATTCCTGTAATACAAATTCTCTTGCTTCCCCAAACCTGTCATATGAATGTACAGAAAAGTGCTATGAAGACTCTGAAGCCTGGTGTAGTCAAGTGTTTCAGATGCATTAGGTAGCATAATCCTTGCTGGTAACAGGGAAAGACCTTTAGCAGCTCAGTGTTAAAGCAGTGCTCCTCTATTTCAGTCAGTTTAAATCTTGTCTCTATAAACAATGTGTGATTTTCAAGCGGAAAAAAAAGGGACTGCTCGGTGATACAGTCATCGACATAACCAGGGATGATGGAAGCTATGAATCTCTCTGAAAAATTCATAAGATCCATTACAAGCCAAGTCAAGCATATGGTAAGATCACAAAGGGGAGAGACAGACAGAGAGAGAGCGAGAGAGAGCGAGAGAGAGAGAAAGCAAGCAAGCAGAAAAAAAAAAACGGGGTAAAAAAAAGACAAAAGATTTTTTCTTAGATATAATAAAAAATTAATGCTAAGGCATTCAAGTAAAGTTGCTTTTGATGTTCTGATTTAATGAATGATTTGTTGCTTGGATGTAGGGTTGCTCAAGCCTGTACTAATGTCTGTTCAGGGAACTCAGGAAGGTCGTGTTTTTCTACTGAAGAATCAAACCGATTGTGAGCTAGCAAGCACTTCTGCTAAACATTTCTTTCTGTGTGTGTCAGTGTAATATAACAAAACACCTGCTCTACGGGGGGCGGGGGGGGGGGGGGGGGGGTGCGGACAACCTCAATTTCAAAAACACACTTCCACATTTTTTCACACGCTCCCTCAGACATGCTGCGTGTAAAACACAACAGTCATCTTACTGAGGGAGTCAACTACATGAACAGCTGTGATGCTGTTTTAGTGTTGTCGTTATTCAAGCCTGTGATGGGCAGCGAGCTATGAACAGATCAACACTGTTCATTAAGCACAACAACTTGTATCTGAAAACACACTTTCATTGAACAACAGCCATTATGGTAAAACTGTTCATGTTTTTCACATTATTATGTGAGTAATATGTGATCACATGTGGCGCATTTCACCATGTCGTACTCTTAAAATGTACTTGTGAATTCAAGTAAATACTGAATCATGTGAAAAACAAAACCACATGCATTGCATGTGAACAAATAAATGAACGATGTGAAATAATCACACGTGGAGAAATTAAAACACAAGCATTACCTGTAAACATAACATGAAGTGTCTAAAAAAGGCATGTAAGATTGTGTGATTATTTGTGATGCTTGTGTAACTTTTATCATAAGGGTTAATAAATATACACCATGAATACAGCAGGGGGAATAAGTATTTAACGTGCCAACATTTTTTTCAGTAAATATATTTCCAATGAGGTTATTCACTTGAAATTTTCACCAGACATCAGTATTAACTCAAGAAATCCAGAAGTATAAAGAGTTCATAACATTAAAGTCCATAAATAAAGTTATGTGTAATAAAGTGGAGTGACACAGGAAAAAAGTATTGAACAAGGCAAGGTAAGGCAAGGAACGAGCTGAAATCCGTAAGTTATTATGCCTCCTATCTGTGCAAATTAATATCAGTTGGGTTAGTAAATTTATGGTTTATAAAAAGGCTTTTCATTACTAAGGTGTCACACAAGAAACATCTCATGATGGGTAGAAGCAAAGAGCTCTCCCAAGACCTTCACAACCTTATTGTTGCAAAACATATTGATGGAATCAGATACAGACGTATTTCAAAATTTCTGAATCCTCCAGTAAGCAGCATTGGGGCCATTATCCAGAAGTAGAAGCAACATCACTCACATCACATCAACTGGTCACGCACAGGAGCTCACAAGAATAGGCAGAAGTGCAGCCTTAGAGCCAAGGATCACTCAGAATGAGCTCCAGAAACACTTAGAGGCAGAAGAGGTGCTGTCCTTTTGCTTGTCATACTACACACCATGTTTGGAGAATAAATGGCACTGCACATCACCCTAAAAACACTATACCAACAGTGAAGTTTGGACTTGGAAGCATCATGGTGTGGGGCTGTTTTTCATCACATGGTACTGGCAGACTTCATATAACTGAAGGAACGATGAATGGAGCCCTTTACTGGGAGATTCTTGAGAAGAATCTGCTGCCATCCACCAGAATGATTAAGATGAGACATAAATAGATTTTCCAGCAGGACAATGATCCAAAGCATACAGCAAAGGAAACTCTCAACTGCTTTCAGAGAAAAAAAATCAAAGTGTTAGAATGGCCCAGTCGATCACCTGACTTGAATCCAACTGAACAAGATTTAAAGACAATATGTTTACAAGAATGGGCCAAAATCACACCTGAATACTGCGACCAATTAATTTCTTCATACAGGAAGCGTCTTGAAGCTGTCATTACAAACAAAGGCTTCTCCACTATGTATTAAATACATTTCAATTAGTGTGTTCAATACATTTTTTCCTGTGTCATTCCACTTTATTACACAAAACTTTATTTATGGACTTTAATGTTGTGAATCCTTTATATTTGCGGATTTCTTGAGTTAATACTGATGTCTGGTGAAAATTTCATGTGAATAGCCTAATAGGAAATGTATTTACTGAAAAAAATGTTGACGTGTCCAATACTTATTTCCTCCCACTGTATAAATGCAGTGTCAAATCTCTTTAATCAGAACATTGCACAATAATACACTGAGGCCTATAGTAACGCAGTGAAGCATGAGCACAGGACACAGATCCGGTCTGTGGGGGCTCTCTGATGGAGCTGAGACTCCACTCTTGCTTGCTCTGAAACATTTATGATGCCAAGAAGAACCTGATCTGCTTGCATCGTATCAAAGTTCTTCTAAGCGGCACACCACCCGGTTCAGTCAGAGACTCGTCTACAACACTCTTCTGTAAATGCACAGACGTGACTGTAGAGAGATTTGTGACATAAACTGTACAACAGAATATGTATCAAATGATCCTCGTTAGAGTCAGTAGTAAAATTTATTCTTGTACAAGCACTTACTGTATGTGTCTTTCCTACTTATCTTTAAAAATGTTACACGCAATATTGTTTCAATTAAACAGATAAGATTAATTAAGCAGAGAACAAAATGGATGCTGACTGACCTGAAGCACTGGCCAGTGGGTGAGACATATTATTAGACTTAACTCTTGAGTAGGCACTCAAATGGAAAAATGGAGGCCAAAGGGAGGGAGGGAGGAAAACAAGCTAAAAGCCTCCATCACCTCAAGAAAAAGACACAGGAACTGCTCAGTGCAGCGCGGCTGCATCTCCAAATACCACAGAATGAGTGGAGTGACAAAATCCTTTTGACAGCCTGTTCACATGCAACATCTCAACCTCTGTTGCTGAAGGGAGTTGCCCGTAGAGATGGGGCTCCGTTGCTGGGGTAACCAGGCGCCGACATATTGCGTATTGATCACTAACATGCACACACACACACACACACATGCACACACAGTGTCTCTACTCAAAATACAGGCTGCACTTGAAGGTTCCCACTCTGTATATATTGATTGGGAACAAGTCAACACTAGTAATTGCCATCAAAATGTCGATTTACCAAAGGGCACACAGGTTTCAGCTATAGCTGTGCTGGTGTGGAAGTATGGATCTGTTGTTTCTTCCTCCCTCTGGTCCCAGAGTGTAACTAAGATGTAACATGCACAGGACAGAGGCCTACCTGGAATTCAGGCATTTAAAGTGTAAGTTGTCTTCAGTTTAGGCCTAATAAATGTTGATGTGCCTGACACCATGCTGTTGCCAGTATCAGGAAAAAAATGCGATTGACATCGTGTGAAGACATTGGCGCACATTCAGAGAATTGATACAAAAGTCATGTCACGCAGGGAAAGTTACGCGTATTCACAGATGGGTTAAGCACATGATTAAACTGATCTTCTGTGTGCACCATTCAGATTATTATAATCGCCTGTGTGTATTTCACACCTCTGAGCTTGCCTGATTTTTCTTGAGCAGAAGCATCTGATACATGCACTGCCTCCGAAATAGCGTACTATGACAGTACCTTCTGACAGCTCAGCTGTTGATTTGGTACATACTGACCAGTATATGTGTGTAGTATGAATACAATGCGGACATACTACATCCGCCATGTTGGCATTGTCATGTGACCTACAACTTCAAAAGAGCCGATGCGCTGCTTGCTACCATTTTTGATTCTGACAGCTCTTCTGCGCCAGTCCCATTGCATTATGGGATAGCACCGTATCCATTGGTTACCTACTGCAGAATCGAGGCGGAAGGTCATCCGGGTATTTCTCGCCTACTGCTTTATTAACACTGAGAATTCGGACATACTACTGCTTTGGCCTATTGCTTTATGCATACTGTATAGTAGGGTACTAGGGATATTCAGACGCAACCATGGTTCTGCAACCAAGGTGCTCCAACAATAAACTGTATGCACAGTGTAATGAGGCCATGAGATACTAAATAGAGGTCAAGTGGTATGACTCCAGTTTGCTGTAAACAAATCAAATTGTGCCAGCAAAAACACTATATTCAGCTGTAATGCATTTGTTTTTATTTTTTACAACTCAATTTCACGTAAGGTAGGATATGCAGTTTCATTTCCAGATGGGATTTTCTCACAAGAATAATTCTCTTGAACATGACACCACATCCATTTACTTGAGGTCACACGTGCGATTTCAGAGCACAACATTCATATCTTCACCTTAAGGTGTTTTTCACATGATCAAATATTAGTCACATAATCATGCGAAATGTATGTAAGCTTTCAGACTTACTCACTCTTGTAACTTCATAGCTTTCTTATTTGTTTTGTTGTGGTTACAGAATAATTAATAGTAGCTAGTCATTACTGCGTGGGGACATCCAGTTTCAACCATGTAATAGTGTCAGATGTAGTCTGCATTTCATTGGGGGGCAAACTATTGATATTGTATAAACTGTACAGACATCACCAGAAAACAAATTCCATCTCACATTTCTCCTTATCCTATAAAGCAGAGATTCTCTAACATTTTGGATTGTAAAATAATTTGATAGTGGTGGACCCCTGCCTATGCTATAAAGGAACTGTTATAGAGGAACCCCTTTCCCATAACACCAGGGGTTTCAATCTGATCTGCAAAGGGGTGGTGTGGCTGCAGGTTTTCATTCCAGCTAAACAGGAACCAAAACTATTTGTTGTTTTCAACCAAAATCAATTAATTAAACAAGTGGAATTGAGTGTGGCTTTTGATTGGCTGCAGCCTCTCCCTTTGTGAATAACAACCCCTCTGCTATAATACAATGAAGCTACACTGTACAGTATTTTCCTATTGTTCACGTCATAGTAACGACCATTTGACATTTTATTTAACATGAATACAACAATCAGGATGATTTAGATGTTTATACTGTATGTAAAAAGACTAAAATGCAACGGTCTAGCAATAGGCAAGGCATGTGAAGCTAACACAGAGTCACAGGGGAAAGAGCTTTAAACAGAACACCTTTTTTTATGACATGCCAACTGAGCAATGGGGACATATTTTGGCAGACAACTTCAGTTCTGGACAAATTCTCTGAAGACTACGGTGCTCAAAACTAGCAGAGAGATAGTAAAAGAGATCTATAATACAGTTTTTCAATTCTAGCATATATTTCATGATCATTCATGACAAAATCAAGACAACGATGATATGAATGAACATGTGCTAAATATCATACAGATTCCACTGTGCTCTCAATGATCTAAGCCTGAAAGGTCAATATGTGTGTCAGGTAATCAGGTTACGGTGGTATTGTTGGAGGTCTTGTTGCTGGCACCTATTAAAAAATACATGGTTATGCGATAGCACTGACCTGATGCAGGTCTGCTACTTAACACATGCCTTTAGCAAAGCTCATGCTGAACAATGAGCAGTTGGATTACATGAAGAATGTTTCATAATATACACACAAGAACAGTTATTAGAGAGAAAACACTGACAGAACTTAGAGAAAGTATGACTGATCCCTTTTTAATCAGTGTACTCACAAAAAATACATAAAAAAAAATCCAGGTGTAGTAGTATAGGTTCAGTGAATCTGCCCTATAAAGCCTGTATATCCTTTTCAAATGCATTTCCGCTGTGTCTGAAATAAACAATGAGGAAACAACAAGAGAAATGTCAAACATCTGACATCACCAGCCCTATAGATCTGTCAGCGTCGTCTAGCAAAGAGACACTTCTTTCCTTACTCCTAATAAACATCACTGTCTGCTGTCAAAACACTGAATCAGCAGTCTCCAATTAAGCAGGAGCAAATCTGAGGCAGACACGCGACAGGCGTGCTCTTCCATACACTCTATTTGCACTATGTCTTTTGTGTTTGGCCTTTCATCACACAGCAATAGACAGAGCAAACCATCAAACCAGCTGCAGGTTAAATCCTAGTGCTCAAACCTTGTCCTCATCCATTGAGCTAAAATCAGGGTCTTCTTTCCATACACTGAACAGGAAGTCAAACACAGGGCCCGTATCATGTTTCATACATCAGAGAAATGTTGGATTAAGGCTTTATGTAAAAAAAGACTCGCAACCCAAGCAATCACGGATGTCTTTTCAATATTTCCATGGCATAACATGTTTAAATAACTAGTGTCTGAGAGAACTATTGTGAGTCAGTGTACTCTGTATGATCCATAACATGACCAGGTATTGAACCCTGAATGTCAAAGAAGCAGACATAATCCAGAAATTAATAAATACATAAACCTGTGGACCCAAGAGATGCCCGTGAAATGATTAACAAGAAGATTTGGGATTGAGTGATTCTTCTCTAGAGCTTTCGAGAAATGTGTCCTGCTTGAGTGCATGTCAGATTGCTCTGGTGTAATCCTATTAGCACACACTCAGACACTGTGCTTAATAAGAGCTTTACAAAGAGAGCTCTCCATGCTGCTGTCCTTTCATACAATTCGGTCTCAACATCATGGCTTGCTAGACTCTTTTGTGTATGTATCACTCCAAAAAATCTCTGTGATCAAAGAGCAGAGAGGAATAGTAACTAATCCGGAACTGATTGAGGCCATTTGCAGGGCAGGCTGTGGCAGGACTGACGCTTAACAATGGCAGCGCATCAACTGGATGATATAATTCAGAGATGGGTGAGTGAACAGCAAATCATGTGAATGAAAAGGTATATGTATTCATTAGTAGATGTATGAAGAACTGTTCAAATTAGAATTAAAACTGGCGTTAGTATTAGAATGGCTGCATTGTATTTTACAGTTTGAGGAGTAACTGTTAATTAATAGGTAATTCATTGGGAAGTAAATAGTAAATGGCGCACTTATATAGCGCTTTTATCCAAAGCGCTTTACACAGTGTCTCATTCACACACTCACTCACACAAGAATGGTAGCAGAGCTGCAATGAAGGTGCTAACTGGCCATCGGGAGCAACTTGGGGTTCAGCGTCTTGCCCAAGGACACTTTGGCATGTGGAGTCACGTGGGCCGGGAATTGAACCGCCAAACCTACGATTAGTGGACAACCCGCTCTACCACCTAAGCCACAGCCGCCCCGTAGCAGTTAGTATTTAATAGGTCAGAAAGTTCAGGTGTCTATAGTACTTGGGGCCATAAGGCAATAATAATAATGATGTGGTATGTACAAGTAATAGTATTACTTAGTATATTGTACTTTGTAAATGTAATAGCTAGCATAGAAAACACATATTGTTTCAGTATTTACGTAATCATTATCAGTATTCAAATATTATGAAAAAAATTTGGAAAGTATATATTTTTACACAATTGGTAGATTTAGGGGAGCATGGTGGGTTAGTGGTTAGCACATTTGCTTTGCACCTCCATGGTTGAGGTGTTCGAATCCCACCTCCACACTGTGTGCACAGAGCCTGCATGTTCTCCCCGTGCTTCGGGGGGTTTCCCCCCTGGTACTCCGGTTTCTTCCCCCAGCCCAAAGACATGAGTTGTATGCTGAATTCTCATTTCCAAATTGTCTGTAGTGTGTGTGAATATGTCTGCAATTGTGCCCTGCGATGGATTTGTCCAACGCCTTGTTCCTTGGAATAGACTCCAGGCTCCCCCCTGACCCTGTGTAGGATGAGCAGTATGGAAAATGGATGGATGGTGGATTTATTAGTAGGTCCTCTGTAATAATGTGGTAAAATAAAGTATATTTTGTTTAGGGTAACTATTCCCATCTTTGTGGTATTCAGACCATAATCAGATATAAGCAATATTATACTGTAGGTACATATACAAGTAACTCCTTTGTAAAACAATAGAACCAGGACTGTCTTTGTCATAAGAAAAACATAACCAGGCAATACAAATACATTTTACAAGTATTGTAAAATGTAATGCACTGTATATTGTACATGGTAATTAAACTGCAGCTATTCTCTTGTCTTATGGCACTATGTACTATGAAGGCCACCTATCAACTGATGCACTGGTCTCTTATCACAGCTCAGCCATTGTCCACAAAATAAAGTTCAGAATACATCATGGCCACTGCCATGTTGAGGTATTAATTGGGTGGGGAAGTTGCAATTAAGTGAATCTTTGAGTAGAAACCTGTTCATTTTCACATAAGTTAAAACACACTCCATATCCAATACAATATATACATGTACAATTTGGTATTTACCCCAAAATACTTGTAATTACCCCATGCTTATATATTACTTAGCTCTTACTTACTTACCTATGACATACTAGTTACTCACCACATCATTTCATATAATTACAGCTAATTACTACATACTTCATTATTAATTACCAGTTACTAACTGTACTGTAAAATAAAGCGCTATCACTAGAATTATTATAACACATTCACATTAGAATAATAGTGTAGAAAAAACAAAGTGTTACGTTGTGCTATGACCACTATGACTAGAAAATACCCAGAAATGTGCCTATCAATGTAACACAATGGATAGCAATGTAATGCAACTGAATGTCCATTATTTAAAAGTACATCTCCTTAAGCAGAGCCTTGAGACAATTAAATCATTCGAATAATAAGAGTGCAAAAATACTTCTGTTTTAGAGAAATACCCAGGGAAAAGATTTGAAAGCAGAAGATCATGAACTCTTTCTGAACGTTGGTCAAATGTGCATTGCTCAGGGTGACAGTGCACAACTGCTGGATTTTATCAGCGATGAGAAAAATCAGGTGAGTCTTTCTGGTCATTGCGATGTTGGCATGCTTCCGCAAAAGTCTTGCTTAAAAAGTTCCATGTTCATTTTCACATGCCTGCAAATCATGCATTTTCTATGCTCACAATCAACAGATTTTATAACTGAGCCCATGCCCCACCCTAACCCAGTAGGACTCATACCACTAGACATGAACTAACCCAGTAAGAGTCAGTACTACTGCACACTGCACTTTACTGGACATAGCTACATCATCCAGTTTATACTATGGATCTCATTTTTGCTGTCAGTATTGCTGCTATACTTGTGCTGTTACATTACACAATAGCTAACAGTTACAGTCTATGTTTACAGTTTATGTTCTGTCTCTCTATTGTCCTGTGTATTTACAGTGTTGTGTATTTACTGTCCTGTGTATTTATTGTTTTGTTCTGTATATTTATTGTCTTGCACTCATCTCACACAGTTGTGTATTTGCACTTTATGTAGTCTTGCGTACCGTTCCGTGTTACACCATGGTCCTGAAGAAACGTCATTTCGTTCAATTGTATACAAGCTATTTAGAGGAATGACAAAAACAAACAAACAAAAAAAAAAACACTTGACTTGATTTGAACTGCCCTACACACATCAGGAAATTGACAATAAAAAAATAATAAAGCAGCTTCGCAGTTTCAAATCTCCAAGACACAAGTCATTACTAGAACACAGTCACAGCTCTGCCATCATTCTGTCCCACTGAGGAAGGTGAACTCCAGGAAGTAGCTGTTCCTACAAAACCATCACTTTGCTGTAATTCCTAAATGACTGGCCTTTTCACCCCTTGGGTGTAAAAATGTAGTTTGGTGGAAAATCAGTCAGATTTCTCGCTTCACTGGTAGCCCTTAGACGCAGTGCTCCATTAAGTGCCCTTGCTTCTCCCAATCCTTTCACCGTTCCACTATTTCCTGCAGAGTCTCAGGAGCATGTGTGTTTTAAACCAGATCTTAGAAGTCCGTTCAGTAGATCAGAAAATAAAAAAAATAGATTTGTAAATAAAATCAGTGTAAGATGTTTAGGTATAACAATGAACAGGAAACATGGCTTCTATCATGCATGTACAAAGGGAAGTGAGATTTTAAATGCCTGCTACAGAAAGTGAAAATCTCTGCACAAGGTGCATTGAGACCCATAGTTGTTCAGTAAAGAAAAAAAAACACTTCAGTTTCTGTTAGTTCAAGCGGCACAGTTTTAGTGTGGAAGTGTCCGATATAACAGGTAGTGCAAAAGATAGGTGCCAAAGAGTAACAATATAATTTAAAATGGAATAAATGTAAATATAACATACTATGGCTTAGTATTCAGCAGATTAGCTTATGGACATGGCAGTTATTGCAGTAGCAGCCAGGTAAAGGGTGTAATAGTGACAAGAAATTAAATACAATATTTTTTATAAGTACAGTAGCGACATAAATGCAAAAGAGTCAAAGCTTGTGTGTGCGTGCGTGTCAGTCAAGTTTCTGAGTATTGAGGAGTCTGATGGTTTGGGGGAAGAAGCTGTCACACAGTCTGGCCGTGCAGGCCCGAATGCTTTGGTACCTTTTTCCAGACAGCAGGAGGGTGAAGAGTGTGTGTGGGGTCATCAACAATGCTGGTGGCTTTGCGGATGCAGCGTGTGGTGTAAATGTCTATGATGACCCCAATGATCTTCTCAGCTGTCCTCACTAGATGCTGCAGGGTCTTGCAATTTCCGAACAAGACAGTGATGCAGCTGCTCAGGATGCTCTCAATAGTTCCTCTGTAGAATGTGGTGAGGATGAGTGGTGGGAGATGGGCTTTTTTCAGCCTTCACAGAAAGCAGAGATGTTGCTGGACTTTCTTGGCTATGGAGCTGGTGTTGAGGGACCAGGTGAGGTTCTCCGTCAGGTGAACACCAAGGAATTTGGGGCTCTTGACGATCTCCACGGAGGAGCTGTTGATGTTCAGCAGAGAGTGGTCGCTCCATGCTCTCCTGAAGTCAACAACCATCTCTTTTATTTTGTCCACATTCAGAGACAGGTTGTTGACTCTGCACCAGTCCGTTAGCCGCTGCACCTCCTCTCTGTATGCTGACTCGTTGTTCTTGCCGATGAGCGTAAACTTCTTTGTCCTGAAGACTTTACTGTGGTGGAAAATTTACTGACTGTTAAATGTTCAAGATCTCCTTACAAAAAATTTCACCATATTAATGATTAGGCATTTTTCTTTGTTAAATGACATGTTTTTTTTTGTTTATTATTTTTTTTTATTAGCCATAGATTATGTGGAGCGTTCACCACACAAATCCCTGTGAGTGAACTGTTACTATAGAAACAATAACGTATTAGAGCAAATGCATTAATATTAATATGTTAATTCACTTTATATTTGAATTACAGTCAGCACTACTGCCCAAGCTGCAGTTAATCAAGCTGGAAAATCAATCCAATCACCATCTTCTGACAAACAGAATTAGAAAATTCTTCAGTGCTGTGTTATAAAATGTCTTAAACATGTACTTACTAATAAGTTAAAGAGTTGCTTACTTTGTAATCAGGACATAGTGAAGTCTATGGGTAGTGGTCTCCTAAGGCCACTGATTAAGGAGGTGGTGAGGAAAGAGAGGGATTCTGTACACTGTCAAGCTATGATCACATACCTCGTACAGGTAAGTAATGTATATTTAATCAAACATGACCGATTTACATTGCCATTCAGTTTGAAAACAATGTTTGTCTTCTTTAGATCTGCAGTGCAGACAACCTCCTGGACAACTTGCTCAAGCAAGTGGAGGAAACTGATCCGGATGCGATTGCAGACACCATCACTCTGCTCATGCAACATATTCAACCTGGTAATTAAGCACCTGTTGTAGCTAAATGTTAGCGCTAACAGTTCTAACAAGTGCTCAAATATGAGAAAAATGGTGCTGATAGCTTTAATAATAATTACAACCATTATTTTATTTCTTTTACACACATAATTGCAGGCAGGTTTCCAAATACCTCAATAAGATCTTGAGATCTTTGAACTATTAACAGGAAACCTTGTAGTTATAACCATCTTACAGTGATTAGGTAAAAGAGCATGAATTTTAATATTTCAAAAAACATCTACACAGGAAATGATAGAATGTGCCGCCCCCTGCAGTCTGCAGATGTAATTACAGTACCCCTTTTCCCCCCACCACCACCCCACTCTACACAGTGCTGATGAAGCTTGGTGATTCAAAGCCTGCCTTGTTTGGCCTGGCCCTGGATGCTCTGCACAAACAGATCTCGAGGCTACCGGTACCATACACACGCAAACAGGAAGAGGAAGACGTGCACGGTCTCGGTCGCTGCTGCACTGCTCTGCTGACCTTTGTACAACCATTTGTACAGGAAGTCAAAAGTCAAGATGCAAAGAGTCCAGTGGAAAACACATATCATGCGAGACTGAACATTGTACTTCTCAAATTGTAGGTTTTCATAACTTTGTAATTAGAATATTCAGAGTCGTGTAAAAAAACAAAACAAACAAAAAAAAAACCCCACAGACGCACACATTAAAAAGAAAGTTGTGTTACATTCACCACCTTTCTCTTATTCCATCCTCACACAAGCTACTATTTTTGACACAAGCTACTAGTTTTTTCATTCAAAGTCTTAATTGTGAACTTGTATGCATTTTGCTTGTATGTGTAGCTGCATGGAGAGTCTGAGGCAACCTCTCCTTGAAGCTCAACTCGATAGGGAGGCTCACACATCCCAAAACTATCCCCTCTGGAACTTTGCCACAGAGATCATGGTGAGCTACACAAGCTCCTTTCCAGATAAAAAAAAATAAAATAAAGTTGCTTTCTACTTTCTCATTTATGCTTCTCATTATAGACTACTCTATCAGCTATCCAGGAGCCTCTGCCCAAGCTTCTGCTCTACTATCCCTTGAGAGGGAAAGCAGACGAGAGAGTTGGGCAAGATGACAGTCATTTGTCTGAATCAAGGGCTTGCCTGGCCTACTTGCTCTTCGTCCAGTTTATTGCCATTGAACTGTTCCCTGCTGTTTTCAGGTAGGATGCATTAACTAAGATTTCCTAAGGTCACCTTTTTGTCTTGACCAAGACTGTACGATGTCTTTACCAAATTTGTTGGCATAGAACACGAGTTGGCCTTCTGAGTTTTAAAAAATAGTTTTAAGGAATTAAATCTAAAAAAAAAAAAAAAAAAAAATCATATCTGTGTATTATGTTCACTATGTTTACTATGCTTAAAAACACATTCCAAGTACATTCTGTGCTGGATATTAGACAGTCGCTTTCAAATCCAAGCTAAATTCTCCCAAAATCACTAAACAACTTCAGGCAGATTGGATAAACATAACCTTTTGAAACTCAGTGGTAATATTGCATTTCATTTTGCAAATTTAGCCCAGTGTTTGTCCTGCAGTGTAACATGGAGTACGTCAACGTTTTATTGAGCAGGTAACTTGACACATTTTTACATTACATTTAACCAGACCATTGTTAATAAGACCATTACATCATAAATAACCTAATTGTGTTTTTATTCTCACAGAAAAGATGAACCATGGATCTTGAAAGGTTTGGTAAGATGAGCTCTTGATATAGCATTGTGCAGATTATTCTAGCATGTCAGCTTAACATACATTAAATGATAATGAGTTTATTATGCATCTCACTTCGACTGTTTCTGTGTCTTAAGGACTTGTATGTTAAAAGCTTGGAGAGAGTTCTGGACAACAGTCTTGCAGTAGAGTTGCTAGAGCTGAAGATTTTTCATACAGTTACACAAGTAAGAAAATCACACGGGTTTACACAGTTATTGGCACCCCTATGAATTCATATGAGAAAAACATATTTTAAGTATATTCCCATTGATATTTTAACATTTTTTAGTACACATGGGTGACTGCCACTAGTCCTGCCATGTCCATCTCAGTCCCCTGACTTGAAAACCATAGAAAACCTGTGGGGTGAACTGAAGAGGAGAGTCCACCAGTGTGGACCTCAAAATTTGAAGGATCTGGAGAGATTCTGTATGGAGGAATGGTCTTAGATCCCTCGCCATTTATTCTCCAACCTCATCAGGCATTATAGGAGAAGACTCCTATAAAGTAAAGGGAGGTAGCACAAAGTATTGACTAAAAGGGTGCCAATAATTGTGGCAATATATATATATATATATATATATATATATATATATATATATATATATATATATATATAAAAATCTGTGTTGTGTTTACAATTGTTTGATATCCATGAGAGCATAATATTTTTGTGAATTTTTTGAACAAAAGATCAAAAAGTTAAACAATAAAGACAAATTTTACCAAATTAATTTTTTTTTTTTTTTTTTACCAAGGGGGCCAATAATAGTGGAGGGCATTGTAGGTGAACTTTGTAGGTATACAGTTACTGATTGTTGCATCAGACCACTGCTGATCAGATATCATTTTGGCAGTGGACTATTCTTAGAACAGCAGTACGAGTGTAGAAGGCAAAGTAGTGGGGTTTTAAACCCAGAGTGTTGACTTTTTTCCAACACCACGTTTTTTCCATGCTCAATTTGTGTTAATCAGGCTCTAGGCCATATTATGTGTGAATGTTTTTGGATGGATATTTTTGGTTGATGACATTTTTTTAACCCAGCTGCTTTTAATAATTAACACAATGCAGAGGAACTTGATGTTGAATATTTTCCAATAACAGGGCATGCCAAAGTGTTTATTCATCTTATACCACAACAATTTGTCAACAAATACAAGTTTAAATGTATTAATAAATGATGTCATACATTTATTATCCTGGAACGTACACGATACACAAGAGTTAGTTCCTGTTATCACTTACATTATGGCAACTATAAATAGTTGTTCCCTCACCAGCTTCTCTTTTTTTCCAGCTCTCTTGAAGTTAAAAAGACATTTTTAAAAAACCCAACAACAACAATACAGTTTCTCATGTGAACGAGAATCCAGAAGGCATAAAGTTCTGCTCTTAAAACTTTCCTGTGGTGGAGAACTTACTGACGGTTACAAAGTTCTGACACTTAAGACTCCTTTCTATAAATTTCAGATAAACCTCTCCTTACAGACGGATTCAAGATATCAATGATTAGACGTCTTAAAAACATCAACGTGTATTAAAACCAGACTCTAGGCCTTTTTCAGTGTGAATGTTGTTGGCTGGTTGGTGGAATGTTTCTAAACCCAACAGTGACACTGAGATGTTTAAAATCACTTTAAAATTACTTTAAATAAGTAACAAGTAAACGATTAATGTTCTATTTAATTATCTATTTTTGCTTTTCATAACACAGAACCTAATTCAAATCATGACTCACTGTCCTATCCAGCATTTGGTAAGTGTTGTATAGTCACTACTTATTATGTATTTCAATGTACCTGACTAATGCAATAATAATTCCTTTCTTGCCTTTTCAGAGAGTAAAAGCTTTTGTGGTGTTTCAGCTTTTTATAGAGAAACTCAGTGAGGAAGCCAAGCATAAATTCTTTAGGTATCTCTGTAATGCAGCTTTCTCCACATCTGTACTGTATATTCACATAGTGTATGAATATATATGACAGAACATGTATTATACAGTTGTAAATACAGTGGAATGCTAAATCAAAGCAAACTGGTTAATAATACATCTCATACACTTCCAGGTGTATAATGAAAACCAGTCAGCACGCAGGTGTGGAAAGTGTCATTCTCACAAACATCAAAAATCAAGTGGAGCAATCAAGCAAGGTCAGATACAGGTCGTTACTAATGATTCAAATTTAGAAGCCACACTTCTAACTTCGTATAAAAGTGAAACTTGTGTTTCTGATAGACTTTTGGAGTGGAAGTAGTCAGAAGCAGATTCTTGAAAAAGATTTTAAATCAGAAGATCTTGGAGTTTCCTAGATTGCACAGATTTCATAATGGTCTTTACCAAGCACATTATAAATTCCCGGAATTCATTCATTTATTCACTTTACAATACTCCTAATAGACTGTATTTTTATCCTACTTAGCATATACTGACTTTACTTTTGCATTTACAGCATTTGAGAGATGTTATAATCTACAGGATTTGTTGTCTACTTGCGAAACCTATCCTCATGTTAATACAAATACCAACAAGCTAGAGCCCCCTCAGAAACTGCTAGTGCTGCTACTAAGCACATTAATACACAGATTACAAGGGACTACATCAACAAACACCTAACAATATGGGATATATTTGGGTTACTGTTACTGAGAATATTTTTAACAGAAGAAAATGACATTGTTTCTGCTCTTACCCTACCATGATCTGAATTGTATCTGTAGTCAGAACAGATGGACAGCTGGTTTAAGGGGACATTACTGCTAGTCCTCCTGAGGGACACTCTGAGTTTACCTCAGGGCCCAGAGACTGACTTATTGGATGGTATGGACAGGTGGGAATGTTTTTTGTTTGTGTCCTAAATGTTTGTTTCAGTCATTCCAAGCAATGTAATGGTAGTTTTCAAACAAAAGACAACAAATGGTGGCTTTTCACGTGATATTTATTTGTCTTTTAAGGATGTGATTTGGTGTGTTGAGAAACCTAAGGCATCCAAATGATAAGATTTAGTTTGTTAAGGCAACGATTTGATATTTGACGGTACCACTAAATCCGCTAGGATACAGTATGACAGAAAACAATTTGATTCAGATGCCTCTGATTGATATATGAACAACTTTGTCCTGATTCTGGGGTAGACCTACTGTTAAGTCATGAATGATGATGACATAGAGAAGAACTATTTTAAGTATCAGAGTTATACAGAGGCCAACCACCTTGCCAACCTACTAAATCATTTAAAATTAAATCATTTAAAAATTAGTACTTTTTTACACACCAGTTGTCTGTACTTTTTTAACTAATACATGCATCATCAGTTATAATATGTAATTATTGATTTATGATTGTTGCCTGGATTTCCTTCATTTGTCATTTTTTAAAATCGACACATCAATCCATCTGATTGTTGCACCCCTAGTTAAAATGTGTATTTTTTTTACTTTGAGTAAACGATTGTGCTTTGTAGGTTATTTCTTTAGATTCCTGGTGAGTATATATATTTTTAGCAAGTTATTAATTCATTAGAATCCACTGCAAAGCTAGATAGATTTCTTTATGATCAAAACTATACAGGCTAAACAACAAAAATAAACTCAACCTCTTTCGCATGAATTTCAACAAATAAGGGCAATATAGAGATTTCATTCCAGTTAATATAGATGACATTGTAGAAAAATGTACGAATGCTCACTGTACCCATAACTCTAAAACTTTCTTATATTTTCTTACAAATAAATTCATGTGAACTATCATGAAATTGCAATCGTGGGTCCATGGTCAGTTCAAAAGCAGTGTAACACTGGGAAATATTGTCCATAGAGAAAGGGCTGTGCAACTTAAGTAATAAAGTGTCTGACACGTCCTAGTGGTTGTGTTATGTCTTGTAATTATTCACTTTCATCGTTCCATAACAGGAGGAGAATGAAAATAAGTTAAACTACAATTATAATTACTGAACAGAGCCAACGGGAAAGCTTTACAGGCACTGTAATGTAAAATATCATAGTCAATATGCTAATCTGTAAAACCATAGGCCTAAATTGGACCACATAATCCAGGTATGCCACCTGCCTCTGCCTTGAGAGATGTTTTATTCACATGATATCATTCAGCCCTGACAATTATTTATTGATGAATCTAGGAAAATAGCCATGATCCTGCAGCACAGAGCATATGGTAAGCAGGTGGACACTGTAGGGCAGATCTTGTGTCATTCCTAAATAAGACCAGAGTGAGTGATTGACATGCACTGCTCTGGATAGTCTGTCTTTGATTAATTACTTTAACCTTTGACCAGTGTGGTGCAACATGTGATTTAAAATATGTTATTTCAAAGCTCTTATTTTAAGACAAACAAAACAAACAAGCAAACAAAAACCCCAAAACTTATGATGATTAGATAAAAAAAAATCACCTGGTATTTTTCTAGTCTTTAACTGTCCAGTTTCTGTGAGTCTGTGCCCATGATAGCCTCAGATTCTTGCTCTTGGTTGACAGGAAGGTAACCTGATGTGGTCTTTGTAGCCTATCAAACTCAAGGTTTGATGTGTTGTGCATGCTGAGATGCTTTGCTGCTCACCACGGTTGTACAGAGTGCTTATCTGAGTTACTATAGACTTCCTGTCAGCTCAGACCAATGTGGACATTGTCCTCTGATCTCTCTCATCAACAAGGTATTTCAGCCTGCAGACCCTCCACTCACAGGATGTTTTTTGCACCGTTCTGTGTAAACTCTAGAGACTGTGATGTGTGAAATTCACAGGAGATTAGCAGTTTCTGAAATACTCCATCCAGCCCATCTGGCACCAAAGCCATGCCACGGTTAAAGTCACAGAGATCACACTTTTTCCCCATTCTGATGTTTAATATGAGCATTAACTAAAGCCCTTGAGTATCTGCATGCATTTATGCATTGTGCTGCAGTCAAGTGATTGGATGACTGGATAACTGAACGAGTGAGCCGGTGTAAAGGTGCTCCTATTAAAGTGATCGCTGAGTATATACTGTATGTATATTTCATCTTTGCATTGTAGGGTCATGGTGTCTCTAAATCTTCTGAGATATCTACTCATCAGAGAGAGAAACAAATCTGTAAGTCTGTAACACACATATATCCCAAAACAGACATTTTTAACGGAACAATTTAAGCTCCATGAATACGATGACCAATTGTTTTGGGGTTTTTTTTCAGACAGGTATTTGGACAGACCTTTGTAACATTGCAGCGAGCTACATAAAGATACTGCGTGTGTGTCTCAGCATGTCAAAATCATACTATGGGTCAGAGCTTAAAAGACTTCACGAGGACAGAAAGGTCAAAGCGAAGGGTAAGAAATTTTCACATTTAACATAAGTCTAAAATATGATAATCTTTTTAACTATTTGTAAATTATATTTCCATCTATAATTGTTTCACCATATTTTGACACTGCTATTTTTGAAAAAGCAGATCCAGTTATTATTATTCTAATTTATCATAAGGTTTTTCATAGTAAAGAACAGCATGTGATTTTTTTCCCTTAACATTTTTTACCCTTTAGAATTGAAAGAGGTCTCAGGAAAGAAATCAGTTCAACATATGATTGTGAAAAACAAAGCTCTAGGTGGAATACCGTGTGAGGCACAGGAGAAGGTAAATCATCTCTCTCCTCATATCCTTAGTATAATGAGTTATAGTGAGTTAAACCTTAATATATTGAATGTGAACATATTTGTAATTAACAGGTACTACAGTGTGCACTTGTCACATATGATCTAATGGAGAGCCTTGTCATCCGAATAGAGGAAATCCTAGAGGAGAGAGTGTAACATGATCCATGCCATCTTTTCTTTCCCCTCCCCCTGTCAAGTCAACTTTTAATAGCAACCCTAAGTGTGATCATTATGTACTGTATGTGCTACACTTGTTAACTTAAACATTAAATTAAACTAGCTAGAAAAAGAAGAAAACTCGAATCAGGAGCTGCCAAGAAGAAGTTGTTTACTTACACCAAGGAAAACACATGAGATATTATACATTTGACAGAGTTCAGCGAGTGCATTGTTAATAGAAAGTCTTTATAGATGCTGTAATAGGAAATAGTCTGGAGACAGCAGTTATTCTTGAATAAAACTTTTAGGTAAATTCTTAAAAAGTGGGATAGAAAATAAAAGCCATTAGCCTTTATATGTGTTGGTGTAGAAGTGCGGCCACATGGCCAGTGTTTGTGCTGTTTGTGCGACTCAGGATTGCGACTGTAAGACTCAAATAAAGTGGATGGAAATTAAATGACCTTAAAAATGTTCACTTTCTTTAACAAAGTTTCAAGGCTTATTTCGATGATGTGAGCTCGAGCTAAACGCATCCGCTCCCGCACACCATCCACATGTGGTCTACTGGTGGCCTGCAATGTACAACTGCACTGTGACATCTAATAACCTTATAATAAAACTAGCATATTAAAAACAAAACAAAAAAAACTATAGTTGCAAGAAAAATACTTTAAAAAAAAAATTCATAAATTTTTGCATTAATTACTCATAAAATTTGATCATAAAAAACAAACAACTTGCCTAACAAATAACAAATAAAAAGCAGTATGTTTTATGTTGTTATTGAAAACACTAGGTAATTAATCATTCACAGGGCTGGAAAAATGATCTACAGTTCTTAATAACTGAGAGAGTAATATGACCCTCCAACAAATATTTGCTGTAACTGCAGTTCAGACTTGCACAATAGTAAAGAGGAATTTTTACACCATTTGTCCCTACTGAGCTGTTTCAATTCATCACTATACCTCTGGGATTTCTTTGTATTAAACAGCCATATTCACTATATTCACTTGGCCATTCAAAACCACAAAATGTCTTCTATTTAAACCATTCTGTTGTATATAACTTGTAATTGTTTTGAATGTCTGGCGACAAAAAAAAGTTTGCAAACTTTTTCTAGCAACTATATTTCTGTTCCATTAACCTAGAAGAGTGCTGTATGAGCATAATGCTGAAATATCATATTACCTAATGACAGAAAATCTTTAATAAAGTCATAAAAGATGTAAGTAAATGTGAGCATAGATCTTGTTACTTACTTTAGCGATGGTCAGCATTCCCTTGACAGCATCCCCATTACTACGGACAGGTAAGACTTTGAGATTACTGCCAAAGAATCTGGAAGAGAAATCAAAACACACCCTATGAGAAGTGTGTTCAATATTATTAAGAACCTATTTATTCATGTTTTCAAATGCTCAGCAGTGCATCAGCCCAGTGGAGTTCCAGAGTACATTTACTTTTATATTTATGGCATTTGGCAGATGCCCTAATCCAGAGCGGCTTACAGTTATCTCATCTATACATCTGAGTAGTTGAGAGTTAAGGGCCTTGCTCAAGTGCCCAAGAGTGGCAGCTTAATAGTGCTGGGGTTTGTACTCATGACCTTCCAATTGGTTGTCCAACATCTTAACCACTGAGCTACTCCTGCCTCATTAATTTTTCATTAATGTTTAATTTGTTTGCCTCATTTAATGTTTCATTAATGTTTAAGATTAATAAAGCACAGTTTTCAAGATTGAGGTCAAATTATATATGCACCTGTTCTGCACTGCAGACACAATCTCCAGTTCTCTTGCGCCATATGCTGGCGCCTGGAGCAAAAGAAAGCTGTTTCTGTGGACCTGGACGAACTTTTCAATCTTTTTAAAGAATTCTTCACACTCAGCCTTTTCAGGAAATTCCTCTGGAGTGATCAACAAGAACGCCACACCTGTACATGAGATTAAAATCACACCAATTTTAAGTACAGAAACAAAAGTTTTGAACTGTTTGAGAAGCATAGCAAGTTAAAACATTAATCCTCAAACTTTATGAAGCCAGGAATCTCTTTAATTTAAAATAAATCCACAGACACCTCATTTAAATGTGCACATTTTTTTTTTTTTTTTGCCATTTACTTTTTAATTCCTGACCTTTCCTCTAACAGAATTAATTTGATCAAAATGGCTATTAGATTCAAGTACAACAACTTAATGATGCGGTGTGATTTCAACCATTGTAACAAAAATAAAAAAAAAATCACGCACACACTGGCTATCATGGATTCCTAAGATTCCCCAACCCCACTTTGAGAACTCTGCATTTCACAGTGTTTTTTTCAACCTACTCTCTAAACAAATAATCTGTATGACTGGCTACCATTGATAAGAAAAAAATGTTTTACTGTACTGAGTGAAGAATGTAACATTGTTGGGGAACTTCTTTGTGGTGATTGCACATACATTACAGAAGATAAGGTAAGATAGACATCTGGTTCAGTAGAGATGATTCAGCACAGTGATTAGCAGAAAAACTGTAAAACACTGGCATTGGTTAATCTTAAAAATCAGTATTTCTCAACCCTGCACCTTTAGTAAAATATATCCCTATTTCAAGTCTGATCTCGGGTTACAGTCTGTGTGGAGTTTCACATGTTCTCCCTGTGTCTGCATGAGTTTCCTATGGATTCACTGATTTCCTCCCACTTCCAAACAACATGCAAGTATAGGTGAATTGTCCATAGATGTGAATGTGTATGTGTGCATGGTACCCTGAATTTGGATGGTGTCCCACCCAAGGTGTATTGGATATGATCCAAATATGCTAATTTTGGGGTATAATTTTTTAGGAGGAGTAGTGGAAACACAGATTAGATTGAAGCATTTTCTATATGTCCTTGTAACTTTTAACCACCATGCGCTGTATTGAAATTTGCTGCGTAAGGTGACAATGCGTAAATAAAGTCGTTAATGAGACACAGCGTCACTTCCTGATTTCCAGATTTGTTGGCTTGCTACAAACGGTTTTGAGAATCAAAATTCCATTTGATAGCTTTTCTACAGATTGGTCTGAAGATATCATTTGGTGAAATTTGGACAAAATTTGTAGTAGGAGTGGCGAAAAAAATAAATTTTTAACAAAATCCAAGATGGACGAAAATCTGATTAGGTGGAAATTGATGTCATAGGGTCCATTGAACTCAGCATGTTCATAGGAATCTAGGGGCATTGAAATTTTGGCCACACAGTTCAAAATTTATGGCCATAAAAATACTTTAAAATTTGGCCAACTGACCTGTTGGTGGTCCTAGAGCTTTGGGAGCTTGGGGCCCAGATCTGGTGTATTTGTAGCTAAATGTGGGCCAAATTTCACAACTTTTTACCACATGATACTATGGGCTGCCATACTGTAGACACCCTAGCTATAATAATAATAATAATAATAATAATAATAATAATAATAATAATATGAAAAACAACAGGTAGCTTTCACCATTGGTGTTCGGCCCCTAAATATAATAAACTTGATGATGGTGGATTGTGATTTCCACCAATGTAATTAAACAAAGACTGACTCTCTGGACTCCACTTTGAGAACCACTGGTTTAGGGTGTTTCCTTGCTGTGATATATCTTAACAAGCCCTTCATGACGATGAATGTGTTAGATCAGGGAAATATATTTAATTAAGGAGTAGAAAGACACAGCTGACGCTCTCCACCTTGGCTTTAATTTTACCTGAGAGAGGAAAGACGAGTGTACCAGGTTCAATACTGTCTGAGTAACGAAGTAGGTGTTTTTGTGCTAAAAGCAGCACTGAAATTTCATTATTCTGTCAAGAAAACAAAAGGAATGAATGTTATATATAACGTTCATCTCAAACAGAGGCCCGAATCTAACTTCTAACTCTATCTATCTAAACAGATAAAGGGGACAAACATGGAGGAATAGCTAGCTAGTTAGCTAGCAGCTCGTGGAAAAGTTCACTCTCTTATCTACCTGAAGGGAAGTACTGACAATAACAGTTGTTTTCCACAAAGTCGTCGTGTTGTTATTTGCCATTTAAACTGCTTGAAAGATACGGAGATAAGACAATAATTCATAAATAAAAACTAACCGACTAACTTTAAAAATGAATTACAGCTCAGAGCAAGCGACTGTTACGTACGGCTTTTAACGGCTTTACTCCACTGACCTCCGCGAGCTGTCAGATTTCTGAGCTTTCATTTCCCTTTAAATTTGCCTCTGTTAGTCTTTTGGAAAAGCTGTCATTTTGTTTTATTTAGAGCTTATCCAGAACTTCAGAAGTTATTCCCCATTCATTCTCCAAACCAGGATACAACGGTTACTGAAGATGAAGAAAGGAATAAATCTTTTGGAGATTACTCCCGAGTAATAAATCCATCGAGGGCTCTTGTTTCCATGAAATATCACCAATCATTACACATCTAAAATCAAGACGTCCGGTAAATCTGAGGTGATTTATATTGAAAGTAATTTATCTTGATCACATTGTTTGAACGGCGTTTCTCCTAATACAGAACAATGGCGCCATCTGGCGGTGAACAAGGATCTCACACAACAGTTCACTCCCTAATCGTGTCATTTCTTCATTTAATTATTCCTTTAAACACCGTGCGGGGTAGCATTTTATTGACAATATTTAACTTTTTTTTTTTTTTTTTTAATGAAATGTTATCCATAAGATAAAACTATTTGGATTTTGTTAGATACAGCTTTAATCATGGGGGGAACATATATGATTATTTTTCATTTTATTTGTATATAATGCAATATAAATAAAAGGGGTTACATTAAAAAAAAGAAAAGTAAAAAAAATCTAATTTTTACTTTTCAACCGTTTTTGACTGGCATAAAGTTCTTTTGACGTTGGACGTTCGATATTCGCAGATATGCGGAAATTAAGGGGCCGTCTCTAAAGTTACATAAGACATTGTTATACACGTTTCTAACTTCAATAGCATTTGAAGGAAATGACTTACAGTCACAACACCAACTGTAAAGTGTTCATGTAGGTGTCAGCTATAAGGAACACCTTCTAGGTTTCTGATATTTATTAAAATAAGCTATTAAATCATATGAAAATTATATATATATATGTGTGTATATATATATATATATATATATATATATATATATATATATATATATATATAAGAATATGTATGAATATATATATACACACACACACACACACACACACACACACACACACACACACACACACACATATATATATATATATATATATATATATATATATATATATATATATATATATATACAATAATGATGGTATATTTTGTGTATGGGCCCATACTGTAGTGAAATACATGGCAATATTTACATATGATTTAATAGCTTATTTGAATAAATATCAAAAATCTAAAAGGTGTGCATCATACCTGCAGTATGCAGTAATAAAATACATGGCAATTTTTATATAAGATTTAATAGTTTATTTTATTAAATATCAAACATCTAAAAGGTGTGCATTATAACTGACACCTACATGAACACTGTACAGTTGGTTATATGACTGTAAGTCATTTCCTTCAAATGATAAGTTAAAAACGTGTATAACAATGTCATATATAACTTTAGAGACGGTCCCTTAATTTCCGCATATCTGCGAATATCGAACGTCCAACGTCAAAAGAACTTTATGCCAGTACCATTTTGAACTCTTTAGCGCAACTAAAATGGTATATCTACATTTTTTTGTTATCATTCTATATTATTATTATTATTATTATTATTATTATTATTATTATTATTATTATTATTACAATGATTATTTTGTTTCCGGAAGTTGCGTTTCTCCTTGTTTGCTGAGAGTCCTCCAGTATCCCACAATGCCTTCGCTCCTTCTCTGACCTCTCGGCGATTTCCGTTGCCTGCTAAAGTCTGTGTGTGTGTGTTGCATGGTGGGACCGATGACCGCTTCGAAGCCCATCGAACCAGTGGCCGGGTCCGGACTGCCCCGGTGGCAGCTGGCGCTGCTGGTCGGGACTCCCATCGTGCTGGGGGTCGGAGCCGCGTACCTGTGGAGCCGGGGCCGGAGCCGGAGCAGCGGCAAGGATCAGCCGAGTGAGCGCAATGAGGAGAGGAAAACTCCCGAAGGCAGCGAGCAGGACAACATGGTAACCACTGTCTGCAGAATACATGTAAACTTGTACGGTTATAAACCGTCTGAGTGCTCTGGCTAGCCGTGTAGCGTACACAGTAACACAACATGTTTATTTTCTCTTTAATAGTCTTAGCTGACAAATCCACTCTGGTTTCATAGCTAACCCAACTGTTATAGGTCGCATCCCAAACGGGGTCCTTATTTTCATGTAGTGCCCTACCTAGGCTGTAGGAGCTGTAGTCTGGTAATGAGCGTAGTGCACGTGCGTAGGGAGCAGTTAAGGGATTTGAGCTGCGTCCTGAGGCACGCTGACAGGCTAATCCACTTACAGGCGTGCTGTTACTCTGGCTCGCTGTTTAATTTCATTCGAAACTCGCTCACTTTGGTGTTCTTTAGTCTTGGTTGTGTTTTGTAATGGCTATATATTTCAGCAGCTGTCCTTCAGTACATCATTTCCGCACTTTTTTAATGACAAAAAGACGTTGTGAGCTCCGACGCTAGCTTACAAAATGTACTTGAAGTAGGTTAGCAAGCTAGCTAAAAAAGTGAAAGTGACACTGTTTATGCTTTGGAGAATGAGGGTGGGGGTTGTTGTTTTTGGAAAACGTTTCCTTGTATAGTTTAAAAAGCATTGATGGACAGGGTAGTTTGGCTGTGCTAGAGAATAGTCGTTAATAAATCCTCCACTGAGAGCCATATTTTATATTTCAGCTATGTACTGATGTGTGGTGTTTTTGTAGCTGAGTATTTCTCCTACTTTCATTTCCTCACTGAAACCCCAAATAGACACCTCCTTTCCATACCACTGCACTACATACGGATTTACCTAATAACTTTGGCATCCAGGGACGTGCACTATAGATCCCAAAGGCAGACTTTGGGATCGGGTGATTACTTAAAATGAATCCGATATATAAAAGTTAAATGAGCTGGATATCATGATCCCAAATACTCCAGAGTTTAAGAGCAGCTCGTCTTTCTTTCTCAAAAAACAAACATTTCTCCACGTGCAAGATAGCAAGTGGCAAGCAACCATTCATTATGTATGTGACATGGGAGTGCAAGCAACACTGTGACAATGACATTTGCACCAAATAGGTATGACCTGAAATCTGAAGGATTTCTCGGACCAATCCTATGGTGCATGTATGTGATCCAACATTTCTTCAGTTCTCCACTCACGACTTTAGTTTTAATCTGTAATCAGTTTGCGTTTAGAAAAACCTATAATTGTGGTCCCGTTTTATTCTCTCATTTAATGTGTATAGGATTATTACTGGCCTTCTGGTCAGTATCCCAGAGCCTTAACCACTGAGTTACCTGTGGGTGAGACAAGTTGTAAACTGCTGAATTCCATACAAATGTGAATGACGATTGTAGAGCATGTTGGACGTTGAGTAAATTAAATTGTGACGTTGACTCGCTGCCTGCACAAGTTGATGATCAAACAATACACTGTGGTCTAGGGCTGCAACTAACGATTATTTTGATAATCGATTAATCTGTCCATTATTTCTTCGATTAATTGATTAGTTGGGTTAAAAGGGCAATTTTTCCCTCTCTGTATTTAAAAAAAAAACCCCAAACAAAACATTATTTCGCATTCTGCCCAGTGTTGTCCTTCAAACATTGTGCAAACTGAAGGATATGAAAAAGATATTAAGTGTATCTATGTGGGATTTGCTATACACTGTGCAAATGATTTAAAAAAAATATTTACATTATATTTTGAAAAGAAAATAACTGATTGTCCACAAGCTTTAAAACAGAAGTTTAATCACTAAATTAAAAATGCTAAACAAGAAAAACAAAAGCACAAATTAAGTGTTAACTAGTAAGAGGTTGAATGTTGTGGACTCGTGCTCTTTTAGTGAAAGTTAATGGAGACTCGCTTGCTGTCAGGACGAGGCTTTATGTAAAATGGAAATACTGGTGTGAATTTCTAACATGTACAGATAAGGATATTAAGGTAAAAGTGTCATTTCTGTGCTGAAGAAACCATGTCTTGAACACAGTAAACAGCAGACGAATCTGCCGCAGCATCAGACACGACAGGCCACGTTAATATACTTACGAGTTAGTTTGAAGCGCTTAATATAAAACATTGCCATGTTTTGGACGACCTGGATCATGCACTTCTCCTGCAGCAGCTCACTCTGTGACCTCCACTGTTTCTCAGATGGGTTTTATTAATAGAAACACGTTTTTCACCTTGTGAAGTGACATCACTGACGGGGGGTGTCATCCACAGTGACGTCATAGACCCGACTAATCCATAATGAAATTCGTCGTCGATTATTTTAATTATCGATTATAATCGTGTTTATCGAATAGATGTTGCAGCCCTAGTTTGGTCTTTAAGTAAAAGACCAGTAATCAAAAAATGAAATTTTTTACACTGTTTTTCTCCTTGATGTTTGTTGGTAAATGAGTCCTTTTAGCTGTACTCATGTTTGACGCATGTGAATCGAAGAAGGTTTTGGCTGAATGCATGTTGTGATGACGTCACATGACTTGTCTTGGCCCAAATCCGTGGAAAATCATCTGTAATTTTCCAGTAGGTTTACTAAAAACCTGTGAAATTCTGAAATTAATGATACATTTATTTAACATCTAAAATTATTTATTTAACAATGAAATGAATGGAAAAAACAATGAATAATAATTAAAAAAGATCTGTTCAATATTTTTACATTTTACAATGTGAGCGATTTGGCACATCTATTAACAGCCAATCAGCTGTTTTTGAAACAAAGCTAGCAAGCATTAGCAACGGAAATAATGTATGTTTCCTCTCGTCTAATCATTTCACTATTGTTATGGATATTGTGATAGCGCTGATAAAGGCAGTACAAGTTCCACATTTGAACAATTATGTCAAAACAAGGACCAGTGGGCTTTCACGTAAATGACACTGTGTACTTGTACCATGACAAGGTTTACATTTGCATAGGATATGCCTCTGTCTGTTTAACAAGACAAATGTAACCATGCTAGAAATAAGTGGTGACATGGCAGCTGTATTACATACTGTAAAGTTCCGCAGACAGAGGTGATGCAGAAACGCTCCAAGCAACATTTGTAGGTTGTAGTGCAAGTGAACTAACATTAAGCAAAGAGAACATGCTCCAGCACAGGTGTTTCTCTAGTACTCTACAGGTAAATCTTTAATCTCAAGTTACTCAGTGGTCCAAGGGTTAGTAACACTTCAGTCTCTGATCAATCATCTATTATAAAGTAAATACGTAGTGAGCTCTTCTGCATAATGTACATTCCATGTTTAGTTTCCTTTATGGTTTTTTGTTTGTTTGTTTGTTTTTGTTTTTTTTCCAAAGCATTTTAAAAGAAGTTAGTAGATACTACAATCGAGAGCTCACTAGGAACATAGTCTGTACTTTGTGATCTCAAAGTGTGATGTCTCAGTTGGAGTTGATAGTTCTGTGTAGTCCTGGTTTATGTCTCACAGAAAATCCAAATACAATGAAATTCAGTTTTATTTGTATAGCGCTTTTAACAACTGACATTGTCACAAAGCAGCTTCACAGAAATATATACATTCAGGATATAAATGTTCAATTTGTTAATTTATCCCTATTGAGCAAGCCAATGGTGATGGTGGCAAGGACAAACTCCCTGAGACGGCATGAGGAAGAAACCTTGAGAGGAACCGGGTTCAAAAGGGAACCTGTCCTCTTCTGGCTGACAGTGAATAGTGCTCGAAATAATTCCCTTCTATAATCAGACGTACAGGATTTTGCGGAGTTTTTTTTTTTTTGTATTGTTGCAGCTAAAGTGCTTGATTTGCGATGCACCTGCTCGTTTTTTGCGGGTTTTTTTGTGCTTTTTTTTTTTTTTTTTTTTTAAAGCTGAAAACTGCTTGAATTGGTGAAATTACAATTGCACACTCTTTCTCAGTGATGTTTGTTTGTAAATGAGACCTTTTAGCTGCACTCATGTTCGACGCACGTGAATCGAAGAAGGCTTTGGCTAAATGTGCATTGTGATGACCTCGCATGACACGTCTTGGCCCAAATCTGTTGAAAATCTGCTGTAATTTTGAAAAATTGCACAGATTTGCCTAGTATTGAGTATTGCGGAGTTTGCTTGATCACAGAATCCTGGAGGGACTGTATAACTGTGTACAACATGGTCAAGTAATGCAGTTATGTAACTAGGAGATTCATTATAGTTTTAACATGAATTCTGTTTTGTTGAAGTTATCAAGTATTCACTGATGGAGACTTGAGTGCAAAACTGATCGTGGGAATTGCAGTCCTAAAGTTATCACAGCCATTCTGGTCCTAAGGCGCTGTAGCAGAACTGTTCATATCAATTACAATCCAAAGCCATCTTCATGATTTATAAGTGGTACCATCCTCCAGTAATTTCATGTATCTTTAGGCTGTCCATGTGGGGCCATCCTCTGGAAAAACAAGTGATTTCCAAGTGAAAAGAACTAAACGTATTGCGTTTAAGTATAGACTACTTGGCAGATTAATGCATTTGTGTTTTTACTAATGTCAATAAGAATTGTTTCTTTTCTTTTTCTTGATCTGTTTGTCTGCTGGGCAACTATTAATTAAAAACCAATAACCTGGACATGAAATCTGTTTTCGGGCTGCTGATTTGGCCACGCTTTTCAGTGTTAAGTGGGCTGTCATGATCTTTGGTAAAGCCTGTGAAAGCTTTCCTGTCCGTCACCAGTCACACCACTGAAGTAGCTTGTATTAGTAGCGATGTATTACTGCTGTTTAGGCATGGTGTTTTTTAGCGCTGCTTGTGGATGGCTGTCCTGTCATATATTATTTGGTTCCCATGCTAATCTACCACAGCAGATTCAGCTAATTGCTGTTTTTTGAGCCTCTCAATACAAGAGCAGTAGAGGTTGATTAGAATGAATCTGTGGTTGGACGTGTTTTGTTGTGATGCCATTGCATATTGTTGTTTTGCTTAACTTAATGTTGTAATGCTATCTAAGGTTCACACAGAGCGTTTTAGCTCCACGGTGATTCAGTAGTCTCTGGTATTAGCTAAGAGCTTAGTCTAAATGGGATTTTACTGAGACAGCGTGTCTGCTACCAGGGGAAAAAAGCTTAAGTGGTGACCTAGTGGGTTTAACTCCACTCCCCTTACTCTCAAATGCAACTAAAGTGTTCATTGATGTAATAAAAGGTAATTGCTTTGGCACAGTTTATCTGATGACTTAATATTGTCTCAAAATTTATTCTGGTTGATTTAAATGGAAGCAGTTTATAGGTGCAAATTTAAGTATGCATTTGGCACCAAAAAACTTTAGTTTTATGCCAGTAAAGAAAATCAGTATTTTTAATGCTGCCTTAATAGTGTCTGTGTAAAGATGAACATCTGTACATTTTTGTCATTACTAATGCACAGAAAAGTCTGAACATAGTTTTTTTTTTTATGTGAACGTTCAGACTAAAATAAAATAATCACACAATCCCATCACTCAGTATTAAAATTATTTAGTCAAATTTATGAACATTTGTTCATAATGGAGTTGACCAAATGAATACTTAAATAATTACACCACTGCACACGTCCAAACCATATACATGGGGAGCTTGTCAGTTAAATCACCATAAACATAATAAACACTGATGTGTAAGGTTAATCCGCTAACTAACTGTCGCTGAACTCACGGATATCACAGTTGAAGACGTTTCATTCATTGAGGAAGCCAGAAATTGAGATCACATAAATGAGTGATTGTGTAGCCCTCTGTTAAGAACACATGATCTTAACAATGACGCTTGCTCTTAAATGCAAATTTGATGCAAATGACACGATGTGTCGTTGTCTGGGATAAGACTAATGTTGTTCTCTACTAATCTTTCATTTAGTAAATCGGGTTATAAATGTAAAGGTATGTGGGATGTTTGCTTGCGAGTCCTTCCATCTCAAATGGTCCAATACAGGTTGCTTGACCATTTATAATTTTTCTAAATGAAAATTGACCTGCAGTTGTTATTACCTCTTTGTATTAGCTTTGCAAAACCAGCATGTTTATAAATAAATAAATAAATAAATAAATAAATACAATTCACTTGGTTTAACTATGATATCCATCTTTGTGTCATGGCACACAACAAATTTTGGTTATACGGCTTTTTAAGGAAACCTCAAGATCTTGGCTCAGGATAGTCCTAGCTCCTTGGTGCAAAAACTGTAGAGCACATTACAAGGTACATGTTTAAACATTTCACACATTTGTGTTACTTGGACCTTAAGTCCTAATGTAATGCTCAAGATTGCTCACAGTTCCACATTTAGGGTCCGTTTATAATTGGAAGGGTTCGAGTCTGTGTGCATGCATAACTTTTCAGGTCCGAGACTTCTTTTTATTTATTTGTTTATTCATTTATTTATGGTTTTGTGAGTTCAATTATTTTTAAATTCCTCTCAATTTTGGGTTGGATATTTCTGGTGGGGGACCAGATACGAACCTGCAATTTTCACAGAAATAGGTTCTCTATATTAGCATTCTGCTGTTTAAAAAAAAAAAAAAAAAAAAAAAAAAGTTGAGTTTGAGATTTCAGGGCTAGTAGAAATCTGGGGAAAGGCTTACTTTATTCATGCATTTTGAGAAATGAACAGATGTAATATAAGCATCATTAAAAATGGTCAGGCAACCAGCTTTACAAATATTGGACCACTTGAGATGGACTGACCCACGTTTATCAGCTCAGTATAATATTAAATCAGGTTAAGATTATTCCAACTGAAATAATATAGAGATAATAACAGTGATATTAAGGACTCGAAATAGTTTATGGTGTAAATATAAAGATTTCAAATACACTATAAATGTTTGCCCTTTTTATACAAACTAAGAGATATTATTAAACATGGAATGCATGTTTTTGTCCTCCCTCTCTAGAGTCCTCTAGATAAGGCACAGGCTGCTAAGAACAGGGGTAACAAGTATTTCAAGGCTGGCAAGTACGAGCAGGCCATCCAGTGCTACACTGAGGCCATCAGCATGTGCCCCAAAGAACAGAAGAGTGACCTGTCCACGTTCTACCAGAACAGAGCTGCAGCATACGAGCAGCAGGTTTGGTTCAGACGCCCAAGCTTGTCCATTACAGCTGTTGCAAGATAAAATGGCTTCTAAGTATTTTGCAGCACTGATTAAATGTGTGTGCTTGCAGGCGAAATGGACCGAAGTGGTGGAGGACTGTTCTCAGGCTGTCGAGATGAACCCGCGCTACGTCAAAGCTCTCTTTAGGCGTGCCAGAGCCCTCGAAAGACTAGACAACAAAAAGGAGTGTCTGGAAGGTAGGAGTTAATATTTTTGCCAATAGGTTTTCCCCTTTGAGGAAAAGTAAAACGAATAGTAACGTGTGACAGTGTTGAATCTAATGTGATTGCCATAGAGCGCAGTACGTAAAGCAAGGACACATTTCAGGCAGCTGTAAACTTTAAGATCTGCCACTGTGTTCTTCCAGATGTGACAGCTGTATGTATACTCGAGGCCTTCCAGAACCAGCAAAGCATGCTACTGGCAGACAAAGTGCTGAAACAGCTGGGAAAAGAGAAAGCCAAGGATAAATACAAGGTGAGAAGATGCACGAGAGTGTTAAGCAGCTTTGAGTTTGCGGAGGGGACAGTATCCGTAGTTTAGCTGTAGCATAACAAGTAGACATAAGGAGACACCTGAAAACTACACGATTTCAGTTAAAGCAGCAAATGCGAATTAAATTTGCCTGGCCTTCTGGGATTTTTCGCTAGCAGTGTCCGCACCTCCGGAGCTTGTTTCATCAACCCCTACTGATAATTGAGGTTATGTGTGGTCTGTTCTGTATATACTCTTTAATTGAATCTTTATATCCAGAACCGGGAGCCTCTAATGCCATCGCCACAGTTTATCAAGTCCTACTTCAGCTCCTTCACCGATGACATCATATCGCAACCCCTTCAGAAGGGGGAGAAGAAAGACGAGGACAAGGATAAGGAGGGCGAGGCTGCTGAGGTCACAGAGAGGTCAGAGTTCATGTACAATAGAGTAGTGTTGGTCAAACTGGTAGAGTTTTGTATTTAAAAAATTTTTTTTTTACCCGTTTGATTTGGAAGTTTTCTATCATTTTCTGAACATGATTTTATATTCAGTATACATGATTAATTTTGGGATGCACCAATCTCACTTTTCCCGGTTACAATACTTATATCAGAGCTCTGAGTATGGGTTGATAGCTTATAGTGATCCAATCCTGACATCTTCTCAGTAACTGAGTCAACTCTTTGCAATATTTAAAATGAAGGTTTACTGTAGAAGAAAATAGCTTTTATGGTCACATATACAATTACAATGAGAAAGGGCTTCAGCACTGAGCCGCTACTGCATCCACTGTTTTATCTTCTTGCCAATTTATGCGAAACAGTTGTTTGTGTGTTGAATCAGTCAGAAGCCTTCACAATATAAAATGCGTGATTGGATCAGATGGTTAGAACAGCAAATCTAACCTGGTGCTGCTCCAGCATTTCAGGTTAGTATGTCCCCTCTTACTGATACTCGTTATCAGAGCTGTGAATCCCTAATTAATTGGAAACCTTTCCAAAGGCCTTACTGTTATGGTAATAATTGGAGAGGCAGCAATCCCATTTTGAGTACAATGCCTGATTCTTGGCCAAGACCTAATACTGGTCCCATACTTGCATCCTCACAGTAGCCAAGATGACTTTGTGAGATCTGTTGCCAAATTACCTGAAATTTCACAGGTGTGATGGGACTGGGATTTAGGATTAAGTTATGTTCTATGTTCCTGTGCAAGCATGATCTGTGTCACGTTAATCAACACCACACACCTTCAGAGGGCATCGGTGCCGCAACGGTTATGGCTCTGGGTTACTGATCAGAAGGTTGTGAGGTTCAAACCCCAGCACTGCCAAGCTGCCACCGTTGCCTTTAACCCTCTCTGCTCCAGGGTGCTGTATCATAGCTGAACCTGTGCTCTGACCCCAGCTTCCTAACAAGTTGGGATATGCAAAAAAGAATTTCGTTGTGCTGTAATCTACATGTCATAGAGGTCGACTGATAGTGGACTTTACAGATACCGATAACTAAGTTGGGCAGTATCTGCAGATAACTGGTTAATCAACCGATAGTTTTTAAAATTGATCCTGAATGAAAAATATAAAAAAAGTTAAATATTGCTGAACTTTGTTGCAAAACTGTACCATGAAAATGTACTGTACTTTTTAAAAATGAAATGAATATTAATATACATTAACTATTATTAAATATTAAAGTAAAGCAAACAATATACATCCAAACGGAACCAAAAAGTAGCACTCCAAATAAAAATAGAGATGTCTAAATTGAATCAAAAAACACTTCAAATAACAACTAAATTTGTCAGCGATAGTTTTTATTTAGCCTCTAGAGGCCGCTCTTGAACTGTATAATGACAAAGGACCCTTCTCAGACGCTCTCGCAATGGACGCAACAGGGAAAAGACTGTCAGTGTGGGTTTTTGCGATAACCTATAGTTCCAGCAATCAGTTATCAGCTGATTAATCTGTAAAACCGATCAATCGGCCAATCTCTAATACGTGACAAATAAAGGCTTCTTCTTCTAGCTAAGTGGCTGAAAATGGGGAAAATCCAATCTAACGTTTCAGATCAATATCAGTATTAGATAAAAGCACCCATAATAATGCAATGTTTTTGCAAGGGATTTTGCAGTTGGTACTAAGAACAGTATTGAATATATCTGTTCATGCAGCTCGGGCTATCTGAAGGCCAAGCAGTACATGGAAGAGGAGAACTATGATAAGATCATCAGTGAGTGCACTAAGGAAATCGAATCTAAGGGCAGACACACTGCCGAAGCTCTGCTGCTAAGAGCCACTTTCTACCTGCTCATCGGCAATGCCACAGCTGCTCAGCCCGACCTGGACCGAGTCATCAACATGCAGGACGCCAATGTCAAGGTACTGCGAGCATGTGCTGCTTTTGTATTCACATGTGTACTATGCAGTGTTTAGACTGTTTTCTAAAGATGGTGATCTGTGACCTTTTTGCAGTTGCGAGCAAATGCTCTGATAAAACGTGGCAGCATGTACATGCAGCAGCAGCAGCCACAGCTCTCCACCCAAGACTTCAACATGGCAGCCGAAATAGATCATCGGAACGCGGACGTCTATCACCATAGAGGACAGGTATACTTCTTATACATCTTATTCTGACATCTTTTCCCTTTCTTACCTGGCTGTGGATTTTTTGAGAACATTCTTTTGCATTATTGTGCTGTATCAGTGCTTTCTTGGACTGTAACATTGGCTTCCTCGGTCCCGTAATTTTTAATTGTTAGTTATTTCGAGGACGGGAGTTGGCAGGAGTCCGACTTGCATGCTTTCATTCTGAACAAAGCTTATTAAATGAGGCCAGTTACTGTATATTTCAGAATAAAAATAGAAATTTGCTTTCCCTGACTCTAGTTTGTACTGTGACTTAGTTAGCAATGCTACCAGTTTGAATGGAATGACTTCTAACTCACCTGTCATCTCTCAGCTGAAGATCCTGCTGGACCAGGTCGAGGAGGCAGTGACAGATTTTGACGAGTGTATCCTGCTCAGGCCTGACTCTGCCCTGGCACAGGCACAGAAGTGCTTTGCTCTGGTGAGTAGCAGCAGGGGGCACTCATGAGCATTCAAATCTTCGACCGGCGACTGATAACACTGTCCCCTCCGAGAGCATGTGCTCAAAAGCAGTCTGAATTATAAGGTGCTGTCGGACTAATTTGTTCAAAGATGAGTTTGTGTTACAAAGGTTATTTATGTCACCTAATATATGTCGGATGTTTACGTTAAAATAAATCTTGCCTAAAAGTATGAAAATGTATAAAATATTGTATCTGATTTGAAGGACAAATCTTTATACCTCAGGATCAAAACATCACTGAATCACAAGTGTTTCAAATTTTCACAGTATGATAATGTGGTTAATTTGATCAGGGTTTCACGGTATAAAGTGAGCATTTCAAAATACAACCGTACTTGAAATGCAGTGAGGAAGATGGATATACAGATAGACAGATATAGAAATTGTGCAGTGTTGTTGTATTAGCTCAGTTATTAGCCTTTTTGTATGTTTTTTCTTAGTTTAAAACAATGTCTTCTATCTCTGTGTTTTAGTATAGACAGGCGTACACCGGAAACAGCCCATCTCAAGTGCAGACAGCCATGGATGGCTTCGAGGACGTCATCAGAAGGTTTCCAAAATGTGCAGAAGGCTATGCCCTTTATGCACAGGTATGGATTTTACTGTTCTATACAGCATAGTGCTGCACTGACAAATCACACATTTTTAAAATTTTTAAAATTATTTTTCCTTTTCTCTGTCTGGGTAGGCACTGACTGACCAGCAGCTGTTTGGGAAGGCAGATGAGATGTATGACAAATGTATTGAACTGGAGCCTGATAATGCCACAACCTATGTCCATAAAGGGTTAGTATTCAGCCATGTGAATTAATTACCCCTTGCCTGGTTCAAGCAGGAGCGTTTAATTCATTTAATTCTTAAAGGAATACCCCAGTGTTTTTCAACCTAAGCCTTCTCCACCACATTTGAACAACATGTGTGATTACCATGGACATGAATTTTTCAGCCATAGTAGACCAATTTGTAGCAGAAGCCTAACAGTATAATCACCATGCAGTGAGGGGAAATGGCAAAAGTTGGACTCTTTGGGGCGTGTCGTGAAGAGACAGTCAAGTAGCTCTCCAGAGTGAAGTGGACGAGGTCTGTTTCAATCTGCCACAAACTGTCAATATTTACTCCTCATTTGCATAAAGTTGTTGAATTCGCGCCTTTATTCCATGGCACGTTTATGTCTACGTGTCTGTGTTTCTATAAATGAAAAAGTAGCTCCATTCTTGAAAGATTGACTTATACAGATTTAAATGTTTCATATACAAATATTTTTGATTTTGAATAATTGACATTAGGAGTGAGTTTTGAGTGAGCAGGTTTTCTGTTCTTTTCTAAGTAAAAGGAAACATGCCTATTATCTGTGGTAAACATGGATGTGACACAGGTATGGTGGGTTGAAAAAATGGGGAAGTTGTTTTCAACAGCATTGAAAGGTGTCTCTCTCTCTGTGTGGCTCTCTCGCTCTCTATACGCATGTCTGTGTACGCATGTACACTATATATGTATGTATGTGTGTGAGTGTGTGTGTGTGTGTATATATTTATGTGTTTGTGTGATCAGGCTGCTGCAGCTCCAGTGGAAGCAGGATCTGGACATGGGCTTGGATCTGATTAGCAAAGCCATTGAGATTGACAACAAATGTGACTTTGCCTATGAAACAATGGGAACCATTGAAGTCCAGAGGTCTGTCCTTTAAGATTTTAAGTATTACAGCACTTTATTTATTTAGCTACGTTCTGCCTGAGAGTAAATCTCACATTTACATATTTATCTTGTTTCATCTTGTAACCAAGAGACTGTAATATCTTACCTTGTTAATAAAAAAACCCCAAACATATTTAGACATGAGCTGTGGAATAGACTAAAACTGGCATATTTTTTTTTTTTTTTTCTTTTCACAGAGGCAACCTGGACAAGGCCATAGATATGTTCAACAAGGCCATTAACCTTGCCAAGTCTGAGATGGAGATGGCCCATCTGTACTCACTCTGTGATGCTGCCTATGCACAGACCGAGGTGGCCAGGAAGTACGGGCTCAAGCCCCCAACATTGTAACCCCCCACCACCAAATCCCACAATTGCTGAGCCTGAATACACATCTCATATCCATGAACATTTGAGTTATTTCATTTTTGTGTAAGGTGTTAATCCATCATCACAAGAGAGGAGGGCAGAGTCTGCTCTGGAGTCATGCGATCATGTTTACCCCATTGTGATCAGCATGATAGAAAGGTGAGGGAATCTGAGCCGAGGCAGAAAAAAGACGGGGAGAAAGAGAAATCGGTTCTCAGCGGCCTGGCACTTGTGGTGAAAACTAATACCACCCTTCATAAAGCATGCACACACTGCACTTAGTGTCACGTATTATGCGCCCTTTTGAAATCCCTAAATAATTTGAAGTCTTGTAATATCAACCTATGTTAAAACTAGTGTTAGTAATTTCAAACAAATTCCCCTAAAAAGTTTAATGCTTTGGGTTTTTTTTTTTATTTTTTATTGAGTCACTAACATATTTTCCATAGATATCTGCGTGCCTACTGTTGGAGAAGTGATTCGTTTTCTGATATTTTTGCTTGTTGGGATGATGAACTGTTCCAGTGTGCTTGACAGTTTGGCCATTGTCACATTGTAGAACTCAATATACATCATTGTTTTATGGGAAGTGCTGGATGCATTGTTTCAGTTAATTTGTCTAAGCCATGTGTGTCACCACTGTTATTGAAACATTGTGTTTATATGTCACGGCGAAGAATTTCAGCCATACAGCAATTTAATTTTTTCTCCCTTCATATACATCCTGATTTCTTTTTTAAAAGTAGGGGATTGCCTTTTGCCTTTTCATATTATGTACAGCATGAGTGTAATTCCTCTATAAGTAAATATTAAGAAGGCTTTCTTGCAGTAATAATGCCGTCCAGTTAGTTGGTTTATTGAAATTAATGTCAGAAAAGCTCATCTTGTTTCAGTAGATGTGACATATACGTTGTTTCATGTACGAAAAAGGGGAAAAACCCCCAACCACACTGCTATATTTACACTAAACCAGTACAACCAATTGAAGAGTCATTAACCTAAACTGTGCACTAAAATATTGAATTCAGAAATTTGTCAGTTTATTGAGATGCAACAGTGTCCAAGAAAATGATGTACATTCCCCACTTTGCTGCTTATTGCATCCAGTTTATTTTTTATTGCAAAATAAATTCCTGCCCTCTGGTCAACTGGAATATTTATTCATTGTTCACAGCAAATAATCAGTGTGTGGTGGCTTCTGTGTGTTTATTTCTTTGTGAAAAATCCTCTCTGGTGTGCAAATTCCTGAACTCTAAAACCTTTGTCAAACTGGACGAGAAATGATGTCCTCAAATTACATGTAGCATCATCTGAAGGGCTTTCACAGATTTCCTTAGACCTATACCTAGACCTATAAAATTTGATTACCATCTTATTTTGGTGGTATTTTACAGTTGTGATGTGTTAGTGTTAAGGAGTAACAGAGATACAAGCAACTATGCTACAAGTTTTCGTTTCTAAAATTGTTTACCTTTAAAGCAATTCAGTTGGTATGGAGTCATTGCTGTTAATATATTTATGTGACTGTGATTAGGTTGTTCAATATCAGGGGCCTGATATTCCACGTTTGGCCAAAGAAAAACATGATAATCATCATCTCCCTGCTGTGCATAACAAAATATTGCTGAAGTTCTAGCGGGTGGGGGAGTCAGAATGCTGTATGGTGGTCTGTACTTTGAATAATATTTTGGGGGTCTGCGGAATACATAATGTCTAACTGGTTTGTAAGTACATATTTTCATTCAAATGAGGGAACATGAAAGGTACTGCTGCATGCAGGTTTTTGGTGCTTTGCCTGTGTTGTGGTGTTTGCTTGCTCTGTGATAAGCCTAACCGAATAGTGGCATTAAACTGCCACACAAGCCAATAGTTCAAGAAGAAGAAAAAAATCATTCCAGACTGCTGCATGTTTGCAAATAATTGTAGTGACTCCGGTTTTAACTGTACTTGCTTTAAATGAACACACTGCATGAAGGTGCTGCCTCCAACACATGAAGCCCTGAATGAAAAAAATGCACTGCTGTACACAGGCTGTGTTCCTCAAGGTGAATTTTATCAGTTTCAAATGGCTATTAAAAGAAGTGATAATGTTGGGGATGTGTGTGATCCTAATGTAAGAGAAACAATAAAGAAATATTGAAATTGTGGATTGTTTCTAAGGCAAGATGTTGGCATCATTTAGATGGAAGCATCATTATTTGTTGTTTTAACATTAAACTTTGCTGTTATCTGATTAGTATTTTTTTTTTTTACATGAGTGTCCATTTGGGTTTCCTCAGGGTTTTCCAGTTTCTTCCCATCTCCCAGAAACATGCCAGTAGGAGTATTGTTTGTGCTGAATCACCTCTAGGAGTGAATTAGTGTCAATGTACATCGATCAGCCATAACATTAGAACCACTGACTGGTGATGGCACCAGGATGCACTATGGGAAGAAGGCGAGCCGGCGGAGGCAGTGTGACGCTCTGGGCAATGTTCTGACACGTACCACCTACATAAACATTGTTGCAAACCAAGTACACCCTTTCATGGTAACAGTATTCCCTAATGGCAGTGGCCTCTTTCAGCGGGATAATGCACCATGCCACACTGCAAAAACTTCAGGAATGTTTTGAGAAACATGACGAAGAGTTCAAGGTTTTGACTTTGCTTTCAAATTCCCCAGATCTGTATCTGATTGAGAATCTGAGGGATGTGCTGGACACACCGGTCCAATCCGTCGCAACTTACAGGACTCAAAGGATCTGCTGCTAACGTCTTGGTGCCAGATACCACAGCACATTTTCAGAGGTCTTGTGGAGTTTATGTCTCGGTGATTGGGGTGTGTGTGTGCGCGCGCACATTGACTAACTCTCATCTAGCATGTATGCGCAGAGATAGGCTCTGGATTAAGCATAGTACATAAAGTTTACAATGAAACAGGACATTTTGAACAAATGTCCTTCGTCAGTTTTACAAGCAAAGTGAAGCATATGATCTGGTTTCACATCCTACAACTTTGCTTTGCTTGCACAGCTGATGAAGGACTACCAAAACATCCTGTTTCTCTAAAAACAGTGTTGTACGTTGCTTAACCTTTACCACGTCTAAATTAATTACATAGTACACTGCAGTTACTCATTAGTACCCATTCATTCATAATTAAGATGACAGTCCAGATAACAGGTCCGAGTTTAAGGTTAAATATAAATTCCTCCAGATTAATTTATATAAACATATATGTATAATTTATGTGGGAAAAGTGCCATTATTATTATTATTTTTTATCGCGTCATTTCTGTAACTTATTTGAATTTTATTGCTGCTTACATAGAACAAGCCACAAGCATGAAATCACTCTAGTCTACGGCTGTGGTCGTTACGACACCGCTGTGCTGCTTTACGGCTCGGTGTGACGTGGACGTCACCACAGCAATGGCGGACGCTGTAGAGGAAGTGCTTCAAAGCAGCTGGTAAGAGAGCGATGGTCTATCAGTTTTAATAAAAGAAAGAAAGGTCAAAGCAAAATTATACCGGCTAGAATACATATATATGTGGATTTATTTATCTGTCTTAAAAGAATGTGTGAAAAATAAGCGGCGGTATTGTCTTAACCCGCTAGCCTGGCTTTTTCGAGGAGCTGGCGCTCGAAGCCCAAACGGCTTCTTGCTGACCATGTAGTGCACTATAAAGTGTACAATCTACACCCTATGTTATTCTTTGAGTAGTGCACTTATGTAGGGAGTATTGAGTCATTTGGGAAAGAGCCATTGTATTGTTACGAGGCTTCACTGACACATTTTACATTTAATAGCATTATTTTGACGCGTCGGTCTTTAACAGTAGTCACGCTTACTGCTAGACATCACAGGTCAACTAAAATTAAATACATTTATTGTCGAATTTATATAGCTGTAAAGCTAATGTACTGTCTGGTACTATTTAAAGTCGAAATGTTGTTTTATTGTTGTTATTATGCTTAGGTGTGTGTGTGTGTGTGTGTGTGTGTGTGTGGAGTTAGTGGTTGTAATTATGTGGGATTTGCTTTAATAATCAGAGGCGTGCTATTTTTTTTTTTTTTAAATAGATGCTAAATATGTCCGGGTTCCGCCTCTGATATGTGTTTTATGCTCGTTGTGTCATCGAGGCAAGATGTGTTTGGACAATAAGAAATACAACCAGTCAAAGGTCTCTCCTGATTACTGTTCTGTGTTTGTTGCTTTTTTGTTTTTTGGAAACCTGTGGTCTAGGGCTGCAACAAACGATTATTTTGATAATCGATTAGTTGGGTTAAAAGGGCAGTTTTTATTTTCTGTATTTCGGGGGGGGAAAAAAACCTCAGCATGTTATTTCATATTCTGGCCGATGCTGTCCTTCAAACATTGTGCACATTGAAGGCTATGAAAAAGGTATCTATGTGGGATTTGCTATACACTGTGCACAGGAATTAAAAAAATATATATTATATTTTGAAAACAAAACACCTGATTGTCCACAAGCATTAACGCAGAAGTTAAATCACTATATTAAAAATGCTAAAAAAGAAAAACAAAAGCACAGACTAAGTGGTAAGAGGTTGAAGGTTCTGCAGGAACACACACATTCACTCATCTGAACACAGTAACATGTTACTTTATTCTGTAAATGTATGACACTTATTATATTGATATACAATTACATGTTCTAACCCTATTACAGTTACCGCTCTCATAAAAAAACACTTACTTTTGTTTATAAATAAAGCTAAATATAGCATCAAACAGCATGTTTGATCAAAATGAATATTTTAGTCGGTTATTGCGCTTCCTTTCTATTGCACGCTGTTGGACACTCGTGTGCACTCGCGCTCATTCAGTGGAGTTTAACGGAGACTCGCTCGACTGTCAGGACGAGGCTTTATGTAAAATGGAAATACTGCCTTGAATTTCTAACATGTACAGATAAGGATATTAAGGTAAAAGTGTCATTTCTGTGCTGAAGAAAACATGTCTTGAACACATTAAACAGCACACGCATGTGTCGTGACACGACGAGCCACGTTAATTCACTTACGAGTTAGTTTGAAGCGCTTAATATAAAACATTGTCATGTTTTGGACGACCTGGATCGTGCACTTTTCCCTCAGCAGCTCACTCTGTGACCTCCGCTGCTTCTCAGGTGGGTTTTATTAATAGAAACGCGTTTTTCACCATTGTGAAGTGACATCACTGACCGGGGGGTGGGGTGGGGGGGTGTTGGGGTTATCCACAGTGATGTCACAGACCCGACTAATCCACAATGAAATTTGTCGTCGATTATTTTAATTATTGTTTTATTATCGAGTTTATCGATTAGTTGTTGCAGCCCTACTGTGATCTATTAACTGCATGCACAAGAAGAGACTTATTCTCTACAAGTCTGTAAGTGATTCACGAGTCAACATTGCGCTCATGTTTAATGACCACACTGTTCCGTGCACTCTGGGTAGTCTCCCCAGTTATGCTCTCGATTAAACTGCTACTGTTTAAACACCTTATCATCGTAAACATAAAACTTAGGACAAGGAGTTCATCGCTAGCTGCTCATAGCAACTAACATAAAAGGAGCTAAATAAGCATTGTGTTTCATGATGCTTATAATGGCTTAATACTGAGTAGGTTACTCATTTTGGTATCAGTGTAGTCGAGTACCAAAACACATCAGTCTTTGGTCTGAAGAAATGTTAAAGCTGCTTTGTGACAGTGTCCAATGTTAAAAGTGCTATACACACAACTGAATTGATGACGTGAGCACCACAGCTCATAGCTAAAACGTTACCCCAAACGGTTGCTGACATTTTGTTGTGGGCACAAACGACAAACCCCCCCACCGTGCTACGCTATCATTAACAAGTTTATGATCATTAACCTTGTCTAATTTCCTGCAGAGAGTCGGCGTGGCTGCAGGTTCGCGTTCCACTCAATCAGGAGCCACACTTGCGATAGTCACCCAGTCATAAATGCATAAATGAACACGCTGCTTAATTGGTGTTATTTTTTTCCAATAACAGTAAGTATAAGATCAGTGCATAGCTGAGATCTGAGAATTGGTGCTTTTATTGACCGAGCCGAAGGAAGTGCTGATCTCTGCACCTCTGACCATAGAGACTCATCATTTCCTTTTCCTGTTCTGCTGAGTATAAACTCAGGAGTTCTGTTTTGTACATGGATACCAGTCAGGAAAACTCCCAGAGACTGTCAGAATACATATCATGAGCATCCTCATCATTATTTTTATAATTATAATCATCTAATTGGCCCATCCTGTGAGAACCTACTATCCGTTAAACATGTCTTACTGGACTGTAACGCTTCTACACACTTGAGGAACCTGCATTATTCTGTTGACTCTTTTGAAAAGGTTTTTAACCAAGTAAATCCAAACTTAGTTCGAAGGTTTTTAGGAAAAATGAGTCTTGAACACCTTTTTTAGTTTATGAAAAAAAAGAAGCTGTCGTGGCGTTCGAAAAGAAAAAGATATCATCTAATTGTAGCTGGATGTTATTTTAGACGGGGCAGCTGTGCAGCCAATTAATTATCCAGGCAATAATGTTATCATGCATTAGAATGATTTTTTGCACAGTGGCTCACTGGTCTTGTGTGTAATAGAGGGTATGCACTGACGTCATTTTCCCGCCAGAACCTTTGGCCGGACTGAGTAGCAAAACATCCAGCACAATGGCTGGTTTTAGTAGGGGAAGCTGTGAAAACGTTAGTATAACTAATGATTATCAACTTAAATTAAAGACAGTTGAACTTGACAGTGATTCTTACAACTTGCCCAGGAACCTGTGGTCCATGGACATTGGCATGTGGCCAGAAATCGGTTTTCCCAACATTTATACTAAGCAAAGCCTGAAGGCATACAAAACCCTTGACGCTCGGTCCTATTTCAAGGCGGGATTTGCTGGAGAAATTAAAGTGACAAGAACACCAATAAACATTCTGGTTGTATACGGACAGGTATTTTTATTTTATTTTATAATTGTATCTGTTTAACCATAAGCTAGCTAGTTCTAGTTTGTTTGTAGCTAACACTGCTTCAACTTACCGACGTTATATGATTGTGAAGGTAAAACAGTGAGAATGAACGAGTCCCTGTTATTCATCAGTGGAAATAGGCAGCTTTTAAAAAGATTTATGTAGCAAATTATCCATCATTGTACAACATGAATACCACACGCCAAAAGAACTGACACACACACTGCTGGACCTTAGTAAAAACGGAGTGAATGGTTTTTTGGCACTCTGTAAAAAGACAGCTCGGAGTTCTTGGGGAATCTGTTGGCACATTCGATCACACAAAAGCTTTTTCCCATTTTAGATGCGTGTTTTCGTGGAATTCACGCTGTACACTAATACTGCCACTCAGTCTTTTTGCCTGTCAGGGGGCGTGACCGCGGCGAGTTACGCCTACCATGACATCACATGCGTACCCTCGATAGTTCTAAGGCTTATGTAGAAGAAAGATATTCATCTGTCGTCTTATAGTCCTGCCTGTTTAAATCTGGAAGTTTCACTATTGGGTGATGAATTATTTTTCACATTTAAAAAAAAAAATTGTGAATGGTTGGAATGTTGTCAAGCGACATGTAATAAATGACAGGTTTACAATCTATAGAACAGACAGTTTCTGTTTCACATGTATTGTTTTTCAACTTCTCTCATCATCTTTTTTTCACTTATTTTATTAAGATGGATTGAAAGCTTTTGAACACACATCTTTCTTGAGTGTTGGTATGTGTGACGCCTCCATATTTCAAATATTGTTTAAAGTCTGTTCGGGTTATAGTAGAGATGCACCGATGTACCAGCCGATAAAAGCTATTTTTCACGCTATCAGCGGATTAGTATAAAAACATCTGATGATCAGGGCCGATTATATCCTGTCAATCAAAAGAGGGCGGGAAAACACATGGATTTCGTGCTGTGTGTAAAGATGATGTCTCTTGTTTGGAATGACGACAAAACTGCAGTTTGTAATCTCTGTAAACTCTGCACTGCTAGAATTTTACACCGGACGCTGCAGCAGTGAAGCAGGAGTTTCCGCATCAAGTCTAATTTATTTATTTATTTTTTTACCGCACCGCTCGCGCTGAATTAAAGGGCCAGTACACCATTGAAAGATTTAAATGAAGATGAGATGAAAAAAGTGTATATTGTACAGAAAAATATATTTGTGGCTTAGTATATTTCATATCCATTTAATGTTAATATATAAAAAAGTTTGTTATGTGTTACCGGTTTGATGTTCAGTGATGGAGTAGAAATGCTTGTGTTTGTGGTGGGTGAATGTGAGACTAACAGGAGGTTTTTTTTTTTAGATTTCAGTCAATGTTAATATGAATTAATTACATTCAATAAGTTAAGAAATCTTACTGTAATCTTCAGAATTTAGTTAAGGTGTTCATGTTAATGTCAGTAATGTGTTTTCTGTTTCTGAGACCAGTTACTGTGAAACAACTTGTTGAAATGGAGAGAATAAAGTTTTTATTTGCATTTCTTTCAGAATTGTGATATTAATTATTATTCATTTAAAAGAAGGCAAAAAAGGCAGAACTTTCGGTATCGGTTATTGGTATCGGCTGAGAAATTTTGTATTGGTGCATCTCTGGTTTATAGCGTAATCATTCTTAAGAGTTCGACCCACAAAACCTCAGCCTCTTCAGAAATGGCTGACTGTGTGATATGATTCAATCTATTCATGATTAGACCTGCCCGGTGGTGTTTTTTTGTCGAGATAGCCCAGTGCATATCCTGCATAGTTGCTGTCCCAAGCTTTTGCATTTCAGAATAAACAATAAAACCTCACAGTTGAAAAGATTTCGGCTCTCCTGTTTTATTTGCTTCTTACCTCCCCATCACGTGACGGCAACCAATCAGGGAGTGTGACGGCTTGCCACTAATTATTTTTCAAATGGCTGCTCATGCTGCATACAGGAATAGATGCTCTCTTACATGCTCTCACAGATGTCAGTGATTTGGTTATGATTAAGCCTGTCACGATTTTTACGTTATATGGACGTGACCTTGATCATTTTTGCTGACCTTGATATTGTCCATTGTGTTTACATACGTGTTTGTTTACATAAGAATGAATGTCACCAACGTTTTAGCCATTCACACTGCTTCTGCCCTCTCGTCTCCTCCAGGGCTGTTAAATAAAAAAAAATATTCGAAGCCATTTTAGTCCGAGTAAAATAGACTGACTAAAATGAATAAATATGATGAAACAACGACTAAGTTTAAAGGATATTTTCATCAGAAGACAAAAACTATCTTTTGACATTACACCTCCAAATATGTCTGAATATTATTAAGAATTAAAAGTTCATTGCTCTTTGAAAGGGCATAGTTGCATTATTATGCTATTATATTTAACTTTTCACCTACTATATATTAGGGGAGTGGGGATATTAAGACACAGCTATAGTATACCAAGGTTTGACCTCAACCCCACTGAACACCTTTGGGGTGAATTCCAACATCAGAGTCTGACCTCACTAATGCTCTTGTGGCTGAATGAGCACAAATCCCCACAGCCACTCTTCCCTTCCCAGAAGAGTGGAGATCATTATAACAGCAGAGGACGGTGCACATGTGGGTGTGATGGTCAGGTGTCCACATACCTTTTGGCTGTGTAGTGCATGCCATTCATATTCAGCCACATGATGGAAAAACCATAAAAACACATCATGGTAAAAAGTACATCTCAGTCTTTACACATTTACGTTTATTTAAACAGCCACTCCTGCTTGACATATTTTACCCAAAACTTCACACTGAAGTGCTGATAGAGATGTGACTCTATTTTTCAGTAGGAATTTATCCTTACTTTTCACTTCTCTCTGTTGTTCTGACGGTTGGCCTTTCTACATTCATCTTGTTCAGTCTAATAGCTAATGACAGCTGTGAATGTTCACATGCTCATGTTTTCGCTCTATGGTTGTATGCTAACGCACACACATGTACAGTGCATGAACGTATCGTCTAGGGTTGTCACGGTACCACAATTTCAGTAGTTGGTACCAATACCAGTAAAATTCCATGGTACTTGGTACCAATTTCGGTACCAAAGCAATTCACAAAAACATGCTAATTGAACAACTATTTTTTTAATAAAGTTAATTATCAATATCAAATGTATTTTTAAAAATGCCATTCTGTATTCTTCCAGTATATCATTATTAAAGCTACTAGAGTTCTCCAGACAAGAGTAGAAATGTTTTTCTGACTGACTGATATTAAACACATAAACAATGCTAGCCACACATCTATTATTTTCTAACACGTACATTTCAGATATATTGCTCATCAAAAAGCTTCTGATGTGTAAAATTAGTGAATCCCATCACGTCTTCCCATTTATTTTACCCCAATAAAAGTTAAAGCATTAAATGGTTAATAAGGACTCCTGACTGTATTAGCGTTAAACGCGTGTATAACCATTAAGTAAGCAAAAACGAGGATGTTTTCTTGCAATAATACTCTCCAATTAAACTATGCTACAACATTCCTAATGCAAGCGCTTCCATCATTTTAAACTCTCATGCTTGAATAAATACTGCAGTTAATCAGCCGCTCTTCCTGAAAGCACAGTTAATCTATTCGCTCTGAAATTTTTGGGACGTAGGGAAATTTTACACGCTTGGCGGTAACAGTACCAAAAGCAGAAAATGAGCATCCAAGAGAAATACATGTATTTCGCCTACTATATAGTAGGTAAGTATGTGGTTTCGGACACAGCCCTGGCGACTGTGGAGCTGTTGCTGCTTTGTCTCCAATGGCTTCTTGTTGCACGGTGCTCCCGTGAAAAGTTCCCAACTGACCACCTGTCAGGCAGCGCGTCAGTACCGGTACTTATGAAAATCTGGCACCGTCAACTTTTTTCTTTTTAGTACTGTCTTGGTACCGAAGTAGTGGTACTTTTGACAACCCTAGTATCATCTGTATATTGTTATACATTTCAGTAGGTCATTACGGCCGGACAGTATTCAGTACTTTACCTATTACAAAATGCTTTAGATAGACTACACTTCCCAAAAACACTTTATGCCCAAATTGTACTCTTTCAGTGGATATTCTCACCCAGATACTGATGGCAGATTACACATACTGACTGACTGAGGCCCATCTGGCTGTTTAACTTGATGTGATTCAAGGGATTAATCTGCTCAGCTGCAACTGACCACAATCCTTTATAGGAGTATGTGGACTCCCGACCATAACACTCGTATATGGTTTGAACATCCCGTTCCAGATTTAGCCCCATTTTTTGCTATTCTAATAACCTCCACTCTTCTAGAAAGTCTTTCCACTAGATTCTGGAGCGTGGCTGTGGGGATTTGTGCTCATTCATCCTCAAGAGCATTAGTGAGGTCAGGCACTGATGTTGGAATTCCTCACAAAGGTGTTCAGTGGGGTTGAGGTCAGGACTCTCTTTCTTCTGCTCCAACATTGGCAAACCATGTTCATGGAGCTCGCTTTGTGCGCTGCTGGAACAGGTTCGAGCCCTTTAGTTCCAGGGAAGGAAAATTGTAATGCTACAGCATTCACCGACATTCTATACAATTGTGTGCTTCCAACGTTGTAGCAGTAGTTTAGGGAAGACCCACATATGGGTGTGATAGTCAGGTGTCCACAAACCATGGCCATATAATGTAGGTACAACAGTGGTACATTAGGTTCAGTTTATGTCCTTTAAATCACTTAAGATACCCATTAAAGGTGCAGAAATGTACTCTTGAGACTACCATTTCAGCAAGAAGAACTTTTTTCTATCCCAGATAGCATAATATTACTAACATGCATCAAAAAAATGAAAGTTCTGGCACTAAAGCCATGTAAAACTACATGAGGTGCTGAGAAAGTCTCAGGTTTAAATTTGATTTTTTTTCGTCCAAACATCAGTCTATACTACAGAATGCTCAGTATAGTATTTTACAGGAGTGAACCAAGTACCTGGGGAAAAAACCCATACCAGAGCCAATCAATGTATGGGGGGGTAATCAACTGGCCATAGTTCAGCGAATTTTCCGTTGTCGCAGCTTACCTTAGGCGTTTATGTAAATTATTTAGCTGAAAGGGGCTCACTGGAACGGAGACTACCTACAGGACTTTTATTTGTTTTTTTTTCAGAAAGTGCAGCGTTTTCAGATTCATTTAATATAATTGAATATAAATGACAACATGGCTTGTTTAAAAACATCATGTGTATGTTCCATCCTGTCTGGATTCACAGTGCATCCACACTCGACCAGATCGCTGTGTGGTCACTGTGTACTCACACCCATGCTCTTCAGACACGAGAGGAAATGCAGATGCCGCCGCATCTTTTTCTGGATGGTTCTGTTGTGCTATATCTTTTGAATCTAAACAAGCGGCGTTTCCACTGTTGCTCCAACAGCACTGACCGGCGCGTAGCTCCGTCTGTGCCTTCAGAAGCCTATGACTATCTATTTTGGCATCTTTCAGCCACGCTGTGATGGTGGAACCAGTCTGTCGACAGTGAGTGATGGGCATTGTTTTCACTACAAAAGGAGAGATTCTGTGTGTTTGTGTGTGACAATGAGCCAGAAGGTGTGTGGGAAGGCAGCACTTTGTTCAGTGAGTTTTGTTTAGCCCAGCGTCTGTCCGGCAGATGGAAAATCATGTTCAACCCAGAGACTTTCTGTATGTGTTCAGCTTTGTGTTTTTGTTTAAACCTGAGACGTAGCCTTTCCATTTTCATTTTTTGCAAACCAGTGCAGATTGTGTAGAATTTTGAGTCATTTGTTTGTTACTAATATGTCTGTTTTTGTCTTCTTTGACGTTCTAATAAGAACTGGTATTAGCAAAATTGTGTAATATGACAGGCTACAGACTAATTTCTAAATATCACCTTGTGATTGCAGCAACATCCCAGGTAGGGCTGCACGATTATGTCCGAAATGATAATCATGATTATTCTGATCAATATTGAGATCACGATTATTTATCAGGATTATTCAGTGATTTTAAGGACAGCATATTTTTATTGCATTTTCACATTTAAATTAACAGACCGCTGCTTTCGCCTCTATGTTGTGCTGCATTCCTGCTAATGTAGAAACCTTTGCATCAAATTAGACTGATCCTTTAAGTGCATCATCTCATAGAAGCAAAATATAAATAAAACTGTACCCAAAATATAGGATTAGTAAAAATAAAAATACCATCAACCAAATGAAAATATGCATCAAATATAACAATATGCAACCAAATGAAAACAATTCAGGCGTATGCAGAAAAGGCAATAACAGTGTGTACAGGAGGAGAGGCGCATCCAAATCACACAATAGAGTGGTGCAGGGATGACGGCATTTTGTGCCGAAACCCAGAAATTATCATCACACCGGTTCCCTCAACAAAACCCAATAGGATTCATATGGACTTTTGGATTATCGCAAAATATAAGCTCTGTGATCAACAAAAGTTTACAACACTAACACGTTTTGTCCATCAAGATCATTTTCACAAATGAACACAACTTTTATGAAGTTTGCAGCCAAATACAATCATCAGAAATAAAAAGCTAACCGTATGCTATAAACAAACTACACCACGGTCACTAGACTTCAACGTCACCGTCACCAAGCTTCTGACAACTTTTCCAAATTTGATTTAAAAACATTTTCCATAATTTGTATTTACTCTGTGGATGAATCTTGGTCCACTGAATCGTAGCCCACTTTAAACATAAAGAGACACTATGTGTCATTACAAACTGAGATACACTGTGTATAATGGCACATAAGCGTACGTAAGCGATCATTTGATCAACTAGAAAATGGCTTTTTGTCATACAAACACTTTCTGGGGCTAGCGTCAAACTGAGATTGACTTTATTCTGTCATTCATCATATTCAGATTCATTGCAACTGCTTTGGTTTGGTTTGCTACTAAAATGTTGTTGTTTACATGAGAGTACCTAAAGTACAAATACAAGAGATCCGTCAGTCCGTACAGGATTTCATAGTTTTGTTTTTGTGATTTGTTGCAGCCGGAAGTGCTTGACTTTGCTGCAGTTTTTATTTTCAAAACTTGCGGTGCAACTTGTGGACTTTTTTTGTGTTTATTTATTTATTTTTTTATTTATTTTTTTTTTTTTTGCAGAAACTTCTTGAATTGACAAAATTGTTCTGCACTGTTTTTTGCATCGATGTTTGTTGGTAAATGTGACCTTTTAGCTGTACTCATATTCGACGCATGTGAATCGAAGAGGGCTTTGGCTGAATGCATGCTGTGATGACGTCAAATCTGTGGCAGTTTAGAAAAACTGCAAGCTCATCCGAATATTATGGCATTTGCTTGATTTTTGTATTAACTTCTGAGATTAGAAAATCATGAAATTCCCTGGGGGCACTGGTCTATAGCTCGAGTCAGCAGTTTATTGTGAATCTCAGTGTGTTAAATAACGAAATCGAGAGGCAGTTCTTGCTTAATGTAAGGAAACACTGCTTGTTGGTGACGTATGTCACTCTGTGCAACAAAGTTTTGACTTACAATCATTTTACACACTACTAGTTAATGAAACTACACTGCACAAGTTTTAAATAAATTACTCTAAACACATGGTTTAGGACCGACTTTACACCCTGACCTCCAGTCAAATTTGCGTTCAATTAGTTCAACTGGCTGCTGGCTTTGTCTGTGCTTTGTCTGTGCTGGAAACAGGATTGGACAGCATACACCGCGCAACGTTATGCATCGTATACGACTTATTTAAACAAGTCGGAGAACTCGGACAAAAAAAAAAAAAAAATCGGAGTGTAGAAACTGGGGATAAATAAACAACCTGTATCATACAGATCACTGTGAATTTCTTGCTGTATCATATCTAATCTTCATTTGATTGCCACTTGACGATTGTTGCCGTCACCAGAATAGCAGCTATTAGTCATGAACTTTCATGAAAAATCAATGCTGCGTTCAAGATCCTGAAGCTTGCGGCCAAAGAAGTGTAAAATAAAAATAAATTAATACATATATATATATATTAATTAGATGCTGTGTGGCCTGTGGGAGAAGTGTTTAAGGCTGATACTAATTGCTAAGTGACCCATGATATCTCTGTGAATCCACTGCTTTCATTCACGTTCTCGCTGAGATCCTAATGAGTTATTGCCATACGTTTTCTGTGTTTTGCTTTCCTGTCGATTTTTTTGTATTTCTTGGATTATTTAAAAAAAAAAAAAAAAAAAAAAAAAAAAAAACATTTGCCTTTTTGTATTGTCAGGCTGTTTTCTAGTGCTAGGATCAAGTTCCACTCATTCTGATGTGGTTAAATACTTGTGTTTTTTCGTTCCATACTGAACGTCACGGGTTGAATGGCGTGTCAGTGTTGATTTATTACCCTCACACCTGCATGTGGAGAAACATGATCCGAATGCAGCCTCTGCATCTCCCAGTGAATCCAGCTGATCCCTTTCTTCCTGCTCTAGACCTAACACTAGACCTTGTGTTCGTGTCTTCATGCAGACATTCACAGCTCTCGCATACACACACCGAAAGACGAAGGCCATGCTCATCTTGTCTGAATTTCCTCAGATTTGTTTTTGCTGGCTTTTCATGAGCCCGAGGTCTCTCCCACACATGTCATTTCTTGCCTCAGCCATATTTAGACCATTTTCCCCAGGCTGTTCTGATGAGTAATTGCATGCACATCTACACTTCCGACATTTTGGGTCAGCACAGATTAAGTAACCCACATTTGTCATAGATTTTGATTGAGGGCTGTGGTTGAACCCACGTTGTAGTCTCGCTCGTCAGATCTCGCACGTCAGATCTCGCACGTCGGTAGTCAGACACGTCAGATTTCTAGCATTCCCTAGAGTTTGACATAACTGACTGAAGTAGCAGATGACTAACCACAGACCTTTTCCTGTCACTTATCGGCAAACTTGTGAGCAACATTAGTTGTTGCTAATTGAAAACATACCGAACTCATTAATATTATCTTTAAATATTATTAATATTCTGTCAACTATTTTGTGAATAGTGACTATAACTTTCTTCAAAAAGCTTATTGTGTCTCAGCGTTCAAATGTGTTTTTTTTTGGGGATGCCTGCATCCCATATGTCATACTTATACTATGTACTAAAAGTATGTACTCTTTTTGTGAAGAAAAATAACCTAATTGTGTGTATTAAGGGTATGCATGTACAGGGACATATTAACACGTCATGTAACGGAAGAGAACGTTGTTGCCCGGAAGGGAGTGCTGTCCATCACCGTAAACAAACTCCTCGTTGCATTTCAGCTTTTCTTCATTCGTTATTCCTTCTATAATTAATGCTATATAATTAAATTTACCATTCCCTTGATATTTTTTAATTTTTTTTATATAAAGTTTTTTTTTTTTATACACATTTCATTTACACCATTCTAAAATGCATACTTGAATTCGGCGAAGCAAACGGTCACAAAACTCCTCCTGCCTGCCACAAGGAGTTGGTGGAAATAACTGAGAAAGGGTCCACGGATCCACACTTTAAAAATCTTCCAGAAACAGCGGACCATCCGCGTACCTTTTGGGATAGTCATTTCAACATTACTACAACAGACTTTATTATTATTATTATTATTATTATTATTATTATTATTATTTTTTTTTTTTTTTTTAAAGATATACCTATTTTCATCTCGGATTGGTATGCCAATTGATACTGTGCATAAGTGGAGAACTCGGAGCCACTTATATTGTAACCTTCAATATCCTAAAACTTGTGTTTAGAATAATGTAGAAAAGCCAGGCTATCAGAAGGTTTGTTTCCTGTGGGCGAAGTGTCTGAGCCTGAGAGTGAGTCACGAGCACTATCTGTGAATTTCCTGCATAGCTCTTTACCAGAGTTTGTGCTGTACTTGTTCTCTCTAATGTGAGTTATTGTCTTCATTATGATAATTTGCTCTCTTGGGTTTTTTTTCCCTCTTGGGTTGCCGTTTGTAAGACTTGTTACATTCAGTAAATAAGTGAACAGGTGTGAACATCTAAGGATTGTAGGTGCTTTCTGAGGTATGTTAATTCTCCGATTTTAATTGTGTTAATTGTGATTTTTCACTTTTTCAACTTAAATACAATGGCAAGATTAGCTAAAGTAAGTCATTTTTGATATTGTGGGGTTTGTGAAATTGACTCTGGTGCATTACATCACACACCATTTTATGTTTTAACTGTCTGTGTATGTGCGTAATGTGGTTTAGGGGTGGGTGGTACGATGGAAATACCATATCATGGAAGTCATGTCTGCGATGCAGGATATAGATCACGATGTAACAGTAAACGTAATATTTTATTCAATATTTAAAACTTTTAATAATACACTTTTTAAATGTTTGAAAATAACACAAGAATATTTAATAAAAAATAATCTGTAAGTTAAAAAAAGCATTTGACAGTTCTCTATTAAAGTTTGTAATTGTTATTTAAAAACGATTGTCTATTTAAAAAAGGTTAATATGTTTGATTTTAAAGTGCAGTCAAATTATTTCTGTTCCTAAAATAATCATCTCACAACTGAGCTAAAAGCTAGAAATGATCATTTGAGGCATAATCAGTCCCTCCAATAATTTTGCAATCGCAGAAATGTATGCAAAATCGAACAGACTCTGCAATATTCATAGGAGCGTGCAATTTTCCCAAGGAGTCGGGCGGAGATGCGTCATGTGACGTAATCACGACGCGCATTCAGCTAAAGCCCTCTATGATTCGCATTTGTCGAACATGAGTACAGCTTTAAGGTTTTGGTTACCAACAAACATCACTGCAGAAGCCCATGCAAAGCAATTTTGTGTAATTGCAAAAAATTTGCATCACAGATTCTTTAAAAAGGTGCAGCAAAATCAAGCATTTTTGGCCAACAATCACAAAAAACTCGACGAAATCCTGTACAGACTGATTCATTATAGGTGCTAGTATGAAGGTTTTCTCCATCCTGGTTTTTGAGTTTTCTAGTATTTGTAAATTGTATAATCTTAGAAATTACTTTAAGATTATATCACCAGATCTGTTGCTTTGACTTACTAAAACTTGCTATAATGCACTTATTATTCATTTTTGTCAGACTGTTAATGATTTTGTGTGTGTGTGCTGCAGGGACGAGGACCTAGCTGAGGCTCTGAACTCTGTAGGTGGGGATCAGGATGCTGAGAAGGATGACATCATTCAGGTCCAAAACCTGACGCCTCCTCAAAGAGCCAAGCTTTGGATGGTAAGTGTGTGTGTGTGTGTGTGTGTGTGTGTGTGTGTGTGTGTGTGTGTGTATGTATGCTGAACTCCTTTATGACCTGCTACATAAAACTAATAGTGTAGCTAGTCCCAGTATTTCCAGATCTCACAGGCAGCTCGTGTAAAGGAAATACAATCTATGAATGGTGTATATGAGCATAGTGAGCGCCCGAGCAGGTGAACACTGTGTGCTAACTCCCTCCGAGTGTCAGAGATCTTAACAGCAGCTCCAGCTGCTCCCTGAAGGACACCGAGAGCTGCCGTATTGATCCTGCGCTCATTAGTGAAACCCGAGACGGTGGCTGTGGGCAGAGCAGAGATATACTATGATCAACAGCTTTTTGGTCTCCTCTGTAGAGGCTCCTTCAAACGCAGCTCTGTGTCAAAGCCCTCATCAGCGCTTCTCTTTCTCACTTCCTGCCCTCTTTGCCCTCCTGACAGATGCTGTATGATTCTCTTTCCCTGTGTTTTCAGATTGCTCTAAATGTGGCAGGTAAAGGAGACAGTTTATCCTCATGGGACGGGGCTTTGGATTTACCAGAACAGACGCTCGTACACAACCGAAGCCAGCAGCTCATTGGTGAATAACCGCAATCACTTAATCGCTATGTCATGCATTTGTCTTGCTCTTCTGATTGTTTCATTGTACAGTACGTTACAAATATTTCCTCACCAGGATATCTGTGCATTTGTCATTGCTTTAGATTTGTCTAGAAATGTATGCTGTACTTCCAGAGTACAACTAGCATTGCAATGTTTGTTTCCACTCCATATGAAGAATATATTGCCCAATAGTATACACTCTCATCGTTCTATGGTCTGTCGCTATCCAACAACATCCACCAAAGCCTGACATTCACTGTGAAAGGATTTCACACTTACCTAGCAAGGTTTTAGTCATCTTTAGACTGACTGTTCTTACTGCTGCTTTTGTTAACATCATCTTTGCATTAAGGACACCTAGGCAAGATTAAAAAGTAAATCAAACTTTTTGGGATTATTTATTCATGACCTTAATCTTTAAATCATTTTTCATGTGAATTCCTCCAAATTTGTAATTGTGAGTCGTTTTTAGAACAGCTTATGGAATTCTGGACACTGTAAATATTCTTTCCGTCTGTGTGTGTAAAGCCTCCATCCATGCGGCACTGCATCTGACCGCATCAGTTATTTGACCCAGAAAAACAGTTCCAAAAATAGCAAGTCCCAGGCTTCAGGTCCAGATCCAAAAATGACATTAAAAAAAACCCCCACACACATACATGCACTGCAAAAGGCAGTGAAGGATAATCGTGTCTGTTTTGTTTGGTGTCTCAAAGAATTTCCATTCCCGAGATCTTGACCCGTGACCCCTAATGTGTGTTTAGATCAGCTGGGGCTTCCTGCAGAGGAGGACCGGGACCTAGTGGGGGACGTGGAGGCAGTGATCACTTTCTATTGTAAGTCACGAAATGTGACGTTCACAGCTGAACTCAGCTGGCCCAACCTGCTCAAACCACTGCTGGGCCTCCAGTTAGCCCGCAGCGACCTCTACAACTGCTTCTATGCCATCATGAATAAGTACATTCCCAGGTATGTGCGCTGCTAACATTTTAGGTTAAACCCACGGATTCTTATCTCTGCAAGTTGCGAAAATCTGCTTAGCTTTGTCCAAAAGATGAAATGTGTATGATTAAATGTTTGAAATCGGTGTTGTAGATAAAAATATAATAGTCCCAACATATTAATTTCTTTCATTAGAAAACTAACATTTTATTTACAAAAAATCTTTTTTTAAATGGATGACTTGGAGCAAAATATTCTGAAAAGCAGCCAATAAGAGTCCAGCGTAGGTGGGAACTCCTTTAATACTGTTTAGAAAGCATCTCAGGGAAATTACTCAAGAAATCGGTTGAGAAAATGCCAAGAATACATTTCTGGAAATTCTAGGCAAAAAAGGTGTCTACTTTAAAGATGCTAAAATACTAAACTATTTTGGATTATTTTTTATTGGATATTTTTTTGGGGGGAGGGGAGGGATAAAAATAAAGAATGAGTGTGTCTAAACTTTTGACCGGTAATGTACATCTATGTTGATGGCTATGCTCCATTTGCATTTCCTGAATCTGGTGCACTTCTGTCTGTAGGGACTGTGTGCTGAAGGGGCGACCGTTCCACCTGTACAGACTGCTGCTTCAGTACCATGAGCCTGAACTCTGCTCATTCCTCGACACCAAAAAGATCACACCAGACTCATACGCCATGAACTGGGTCAGTATATTACGTTTACTCAGAGTGGCTATTATAGATTAGACTGATTTACAGCTTTGTTATAAAAAATGTGTATGGCATAAAATCACCAAATCGCATTTAATTTTGCTTTACAGTGTAAGTAGCATATTTGCCCCCTGAGCTTAAGTGCCATGTTGTCTCTGTGTCTCTACAGTTGGGCAGTCTGTTCTCTAGTCACAGTCTTCCTGAGGTCACTCAGGCCTTGTGGCACATCTACTTCCAGCAGGCCGACCCCTTCCTCATCTTCTTCCTTATGCTCGTCATTCTCGTCAATGCCAAGTACGTGTCTCTTCATGTAGCGGTTAGCATGTTTGCCTCGCACCTCCGGGGTTGGTGGTTCAAATCCTGCCTCCGCCCCGTGTGTGCAGAGTTTGCATGTTCTCCCCCTGCTTTAGGGATTTCCTCCGGGTACTCCGGTTTCCTCTCCCAGTCCAAAAGACATGCGTTGTACGTTGATTAGGGTTTCCAAATGTAATGTGTGCGATTGTGTCCCCTGCCTTGTGCCCTGAGTTTCCTGGGATAGTGTGCAGGATCCCCTGCAACCCTGTGTAGGATAAATGGTACAGAAATGGATGGATGGATGGATGCGTCTGTGCTGTTGTGTTAAATGCTTTATTTGTTTATTTGTTTCCTTTCTCATCTAGAGATATGATTCTTTCCCAAGAAGGAGACAGTAAAGAGGAGCTCATTAGTGAGTTGATGGTCTAATAATATTCACTTTATGACTATACTTTAATGTTTTGATCTGTATGTATCATTACATGTGATTTGTATTTGTTGTCCTGTATTCTTGTCTCAATGCTCAAGAGTCATCTAACAATTACTCATCTTTCTTAAATACCAAGACCAACTAATTATAGGAATGTTGCGTGGAATCTGTTGCATGTTGGTGGTGACTTCAAACAAAAACTTTTTTCCTTGCAATGGGAAATAAATCCTTTAACTGTTTACTCGAAATATTTTTATAAAGGAGCTCAAGGGCGACTGCATGAAGCGTATCAAAACCATTACACACTAATAGTGAAGATCATAGGATCAGACAGACATGAGAAAGTCTTACTAAAGCCGCTGTTACAGTATTTATACTTTCCAATACCAGAGCAATACTTCAAAGAAAGGTACGTTCAGGTTACTTAGGTTTTCCTGAAGCTCTTGTTGTGTCCATGTGCCATGAAACCCACACAACTGTGTTATGTTATTAACATGTATCCATAAATTCTTCCTATAAACTGTAGTCCCAGCTCTTATTATTCCTTTACGTTCACACTATCCGTTGTTACCCAAATGAGGATGGGTTCCCTTCTGAGTCTGGTTCCTCCCAAGGTTTCTTCCTCTTAACATCTTAGGGAGTTTTTCCTCACCACCGTCGCCACTGGCTTGCTCAATTGGGATAAATTCACACACTTAAAATCTGTATCCTGTGTTTTATATATTTCTGTAAAGCTGCTTTGAGACAATGTCCATTGTAAGCGCTATACAAATAAAATTGAATTGAACTGAATTATTATCCCAGAGTTTATATTTCAAATAGAATTTATAAAAGCATTCAGACTTTTACTGTATAACATTTGACGACACCTGACCTTGAAGAAAATGATTCTGTTCCACTTTATATTATTTTATGAATGGTACGCTGTGATCTGGAAAATATTCTTGAATCTGGAATAGATATGAGCCAATAACTGGTTCAGTACAATATATAATAGAATATACTGCAGTGTGTTTCTCCCAAGCCTGGTAGAGTGGCATTTGAGTCAGCCAAGCTCGTCTCCTCGTATATGTAAACAGACCCAATGATTCACGACCTTATGACTTCCGTAACATGCTGTGCTGTCTGCAGGACCACTGCATCTTTTTTGTAACCCTTGTTACTTCCTTAAGGGTCAGGAACAAGTGTACCTCTCTATTGGCAAGACAATGTACACTTGTGAGTATATCATACGGTCTATAAACAAGCACGTGAGCTCAAATGTATTTGGTACTGTGTGCTACATGGCTTTACATGCAAGGCTTTATCAGCCTGTACTACTATTACAGCAAGCAGTCTCTTTACTGTAGGCGTTAATTTCAAGTTTTCTGCACCTGTCTAAGTCGCAGCTTCAACGCAGTCGCCTGAGAGCCCTTATACACACCTGACGGCTTATAAATGAAACTAGTACATTGTGGAATAGCCCAGTTACTTGCTTGGATAGACGGATGGGAACATTAAGCAGTTGTCCTGCCATAGTGGGTGGAGGACCCAGCTTTTATTTCAGCAAGGCAGCCTTAACACCAGTCTATAGCCTATTCACTGCTGTGACAGTGCTGTGCTCCTGCATTACATTCTAATCTTCTATCTGCTCCCATGACAAACTACCAGCACTCCCTGCTAAAATGGACCTTGAGTACAGAAAATGAGACGGCAGGCACATAATGGCTTGTTTTGGTGTGTGAGGCTGCATTATTAAGCTTCCTCAGGCTCTCTAATTAATTATGCTGTTGCAACAGTACTTGCATTTGGCTGGTGCCAGCTCCTAGCAACATCCAGTCCACGTTCTATTGTGGAAAAGGCACGAGTTCCTCCTCTTCTGCCCTTCACTGTTCCTACTGCGGCAACGCAGTGTAGGATCTTGCCACCTTCTTCCCAACAAGCTCTGCCTGCTTCACTTCCTGGCTGCCTCCTTTCAGTGTCAGAGGAAAGTGATGAGTAGCCAGCAGTATCTTCATATACGATTGTTAATGGTTAGCACGGGTGCCTCACACTTCTGAGGTTAGGGGATGGATTCCCGCCTCTGCCGTGCATGTGCGGAGCTTGCATGTTCTCCCCATGCTTCGGTGGTTTCCTCCAGGTACTCCACTTTCCTCCCCCAGTCCAAAGATATGCGTTGTAGCCTGATGGGCATCTTTAAATTGTCTGTAGTGTGGGTGTGTGCGCACAATTGTGCCCTGCGATGGGTTGGTGCCCCGTCCAGGGTGTCCGCCGAGTCCCCTGGGATAGGCTCCAGGCTCCCCATCGACCCTGTGTAGGATAATGATAATATACTGATAATGAGTCTTTATTGGTCACATATAAATTACGGCACAGTGAAATTCTTTTCTTTGCATACCCCAGCATCTCAGGAAGTTGGGGTCAGAGTGCAGGGTCAGCCATGATAAAGTGCCCCTGGAGCAGAGAGGATTAAGGGCCTCGCTCAAGGGCCCAACAGTGGCAACTTGGCAGTACTGGAGCTTGAATCCCTGACCTTCCGATCAGTAACCCAGAGCTTTAACCGCCAAGCCACCACTGCCCCAGGATAAGCTGTATAGAAAATGCACGAATGGAAGTTATAAATTGACTTTTTATGGAGTTTATGAAATTAGGTACCCTGCATCCATACGGTCCGTGCAGCTACACACCATCGCAAAAAAATAGAGCACATATTTTGTTTAGCAACACAGTCAATCATGGCTAAGATAGTAGTTACAGGTAAACTTTAGAACATTTTGGAGGAACCTACCTGGTGGTCCAGAATGAAAGGGAGTAGAAATAAATAATTTCTGTTCTATTATAGAACATAGATTTTTTAAAAACACTATTATGTTCATAAACATTGACGCTATTATAATGATTTGAAAACCGATTATCAGAGCATGCCTAATTGCAAGTATGTGCAGTGCCATTGTGTCTCACTGAACTGCATGTCTGTCTGCATGTCTAGAAACGCTGGAACAGTCACCTACCTTGTTGGAGGCTGAGGACATTGAGGACCTGTTTTCACTGGCGCAGTATTACCAAAGCAAGACACCCCTCTCTCTCCGAAAGGCGAGTTCACCACATTAACAGAATTATGGACCATAATGTGGAGTATTGTGTTGCTGTGAATGTATAGATTAATCTACAAAGTGTGTAAGTGAGAAGACAAGTCAACTCTAGACAGTGTGTAAAGTGCAATTTAACCAAACGCAATATACATTTTATTATTGGAATACTTTTTATTTAGTATACTTTAAACAATAAATTGTCAATTATTATAAATGTATCACTTTTATTCTATATCAAACGCAGAGGTAAAAAAAAAAAAAAAACTGGACACTGCAAAATGACATAAGAAGCTACATAGGCACGATTCGCGGCAACATTAAATGTACATTAATCTGTATGTGTAGGAGAACCAGAACCTGTTTGGCAGCAGTCTGGTGGCTCTGAAGGAGGAGGACATGGACCTGAGTCAGGCTCTATGTCTCCCTGTCTCTGTACCCGAGATCCTGCAGGCCAATCAGCTCCAGACTGTGAGTAGTTCAGCTCCTGACAGTCAGGTCTATCCTTTATAGAAAGCTCTCTGTACCAACTGCATTCCAGTGCACTTTGTGAGACATGTCGCTTCAGTAAACCTCAAATCTCACTACTCTTGTCAGTCACAGTGTAAGATGAATTAAGTGTGTGTGTGTGTGTGTGTGTGTGTGTGTGTGCTTTCAGGAGGGAGTGCGCTTCTTTGTAGTGGACTGTCGGCCAGCAGAGCAGTACAACGCTGGACACTTGTCCACCGCCTTTCACCTGGACTCTGATCTGGTAACATGCTTGTTGCTGTTGTAGATTCCTACTTGTAGTATTTCTTGTTTTCATCCTCCTTTCTCTTCCTGCATCACACATTTTTACTTTTTCTTAATTTTTCCCCCCACTCTTCTTTTATTCCTGCTTTTTCTTCTTCACCTTCTCCATCACCTTGTTCTTCACTGTTTCATTGTTTATCATATTCTTTGCCTTCTTCTCCTCTTCTTCTGTCCTTTTTCCTCCTCCTCCTATTCCTTCCTTTTCTCCTTCTCCACCTCCTCCTTTTTCTATTCTTATTCTTTTCTAAGGCTTCCTTTTAATCTTCCTCTTCCTCCCCTTTCTTTGCCTCCTCCTTTTTCTACTCTTCATCTTTCCCACTGTCTCCTTTCCCTCTTCCTTCTTCTCCTTCTTATTCTTTTCCCCATCCTCCTCCTTCTTTTTTCCTCTTTTATTCCCTGATTTCTTCTTCTTCTTCTTCTTCTTCTTCTTCTTCTTCTTCTTCTTCTTCTTCTTCTTCTTAGCATTGTAATATTGAATGTGTCATATTCAGTGGTTACCCTGACTACCTTTTTATTTTATTATTTTAGGATATTTGTTTGTTGATGTACTGTGTGGTTAGGGATATAATATCACTCAACATGTATATAAAGTATAAAGGAAGACATAAGACTTTATGCTTTACCCCAGCTGCAGTGTTTTACTTTTCATCTTCTTCCTGCCTTCCTCAGATGTTGCACAATCCGTCTGAGTTTGCTCTGTCTGTGAAGTCTCTGCTGGAGACGCAGAAGCAGTCTCTGGAGTCGGGCTCAGTGGCCAGTGGTGAACATCTGTGCTTCATGGGCAGCGGGCGCGAGGAAGAAGACATGTACATGAACATGGTGCTCGCTCACTTCCTGCAGGTCAGTCACAATAGTGTCTCTTCAGGTTTGGATCAGATCTAAAATAGAAAAGAAAATGCGGTTTTGATATAAAGCAAAGTTAGTGGTAACGTTCCAAAGCTGATTCATTTCCTTTACCATCATGTCCCGAATTGTTGTATTCATCTCATACCTTAGCAATTTGGCAGCGATTACATTTGATTTGTTCAAATAAGAGTTCATGTCCATTATATCTCTAAATTGCTGACCTTGAAACAGTCCTACAGTCACCAATCTTTTTGTGCCCCTTTGCTGCATTTTAACAGTGATGAGGATTGTGATGATCTATTCAGTGTTGTACTCATGTACAGTGTTTATTTTTTATTTTTATTTTAATTTATTATTTTTTTTAAGAGAGAGAGAAAAAAAAGAAAATCTAAAAGGAATCACAGGAAAATTAATTGATTTTGTTTCTTTTTTTTTTCTTTGGTAGAAAAACAAGGAGTATGTCAGCATCGCTAAAGGTGGATTTATGGGTACGTAGATGCAGCGTATTAACACAGGCATTACAATCATCTTGTATATATTTTTGTCAATAACCAGTCACTGACTGAGCAGAAAGAAATCCTCTGACTTTGAAGTTTGAGATCCTCTCCTAGGCACTCATTATCACTCAGGATTTTTAGTTGCAGTGTATAAATACAGTTTTTTTTAAACGTGTCGGCTTTCTGCTGTGTTTTTGTGTGTTCAGCGCTGCAACAGCATCTGGCAGACATTAACGTGGAAGGGCCAGACAACGTGTATGTCCATTGGATAGTCAGCACTTCAGGATCCCACAGCAGCCTCAGCTCAGCAGATGTGAGGTTTTTTTTTTTTTTTTGTGTGTGTGTGTGTGTGTTTGTGTGTGTGTGTGTGTGTGTGTGTGTGTGTGTGTGTGTGTGTGTGTGTGTGTGTGTGTGTGTGTGTGAGAGAGAGAGAGAGAGAGAGAGAGAGTGTGTGTCAGAGGAGATCTGTTTCACTGCAGAGTTGTGCATTTTCAGTTTTGTTCTCATGGACACAATCTGGAGGCTGTTGTCTTCTGCCTGAGTAATTTAATGACCATAAGTACCCTAAAATCTTTCCATCAATCTTCTACTGGGAGAATGCAAAAAAAATCACAAAATGAGTGCTTTACCGCCATCTTGTGGATCTTAAAATTATGGCAAATTATTTGCTTTTGATTGTTGCAGTGGTATTTCCTGTTTAAACACAATCTGTCTTTCAAACAGGGGGAGCTGAATAGCACAGGGGATGGCAAAGGTGTCAAATCCCTTGTCAACAAAATGACCTTTGCCCTCAAATCCAAGTCAGTTAATGTGAAAGAGAAGGTGATCAGCTTCATTGAAAACACCTCAACTCCAGTGGACAGGTGAGAAACTTGACACATCTCAATTAGTTCACTGTTGAACCAGCTCATGTTTGTCAGATTGACAGGAGGGAGATATCTGATGTAAATTATATACACTATATGGCCACAAGTATGTGGACACCTGATCATTACACCCATGTGTTCCTTCCCTTAACTGTTTCCACAAAGTTGAAAGCACACAATTGTATAGGATGTCTTTGTATGCTGTAGCATTACAATTTCTGTTCACTAGAACTAAGAGGCTCAAACCTGTGACAATGCTCCTGTACACAAATCGAGCTCCTTGAAGACATGGTTTGCCAAGATTGGAGTCGAAGAACTTGAGTGGCCTGAACAGAGCCCTGACCTCAACCCCACTGAACACTTTTGGGACTGCGGCACAGGCCTCCTCGCCTGAGACCAGTGCCTGACCTCAGTAATGCTCTTGTGGCTGAAATGAGTGGAAATCTCCACAGCCGCGCTCCGGCACTAAATCTGGAATGGGGTGTTGAACAAGCACATACGAGTATGATGGTTAGGTGTCCACATACTGTTGGCTATATAGTGTATATAAGTACAGTGCTGTGAAAAAGTATTTGCCCAATCCTGATTTCTTCTCTTTTTGTGTATATCTCCTACTAAATAGTTTTAGATCTTCAAACGAAATACAACATAAAACAAAGGCAACCTGAGTAAACACACAATACAGTTTTTATTTATTTATTTTATTTATTGGAGCAAAAAAAGAATTGTCCAACACCTATCACCCATGTGGAAAACTAATTGCCCCCATAAACTTAAAATCTGGTTGTGTCACCTTTAGCAGCCGAACGCTTCAGATAACTTGATCAGTCTTTCACAGCACTGTGGTGGAATTTTGGTCCACTCTTCTTTGCAGAACTGCTTTAGTTCAGCCACATTTAATGCCCGTTTAAGGTCCTGCCACAGCATCTCAAATGGTTCAAGTCAGTACTTTGATTAGGTCTCTCCAAAATGTTCATTTAGCTTTTTTGAGTCAATTCAGAGGTGGACTCTTGTGCTTTGGATCATTGTCCTGCTGCATAATCCAGTTGTGATTGAGTTTCAACTTATGGACTGAAAAATGTAATTATTGTTTTCTAGCAACCCAACAGTGTAATAATAATGTCTCTGCATGACTTAATAATCATGTGTGTGGATCATGCTTAATTTGCTGCAACACTTGTGTTAATTCACTTCCTCTTCACCCATGCCTCTGTTATTCTACACTAGACTATCTTTCACTCTGCCCTGGCCAGAGAAGGGGATACCTGATCGGTAAGAGCCTGTTCCTGTCTGTCTGCCAGCATGAGTGCCCCCAGTGCCCTCGACATGCCCATGCAGGGAGGCACTGCCCTGCCTTGCCTGCCTCACTGCTGAGGGGCAAAGGGCAAAGTTCAAGCCTCGCTCACTTGTGCATGCACTGTAGCAGACTAACACTCATGTTCATGCATTATCCAGCAGTCGAATTCTTATCAGTAAAGCAGTAGAGTCTTTTCCAAGTTTCTTCTCCAGGTCTGTCTTATGGTCATGAACTTTATTCCTCCTTGACTGTGTAGTGCTGATTAATTACATCTACAGTTCCTCTCCTGTTGTTTGTCTTGCACATCTATCTGGAGGGGGATCTTCCCAAGTGTTCTTACATTTTCCTTCTCTCTTATAAATTACATTCCTTGTTTTAATGTAGATTTGGTAAAGGAATACTTTGCTGAAAAATCAGATTTGCTCAATTTTCCCCCAAATATGTGGCAACCTGGGCAAACCGTTCACATGTCCATTTCAGTACACACGTAACTATGCAACAGCTTCATCTAAGCCTGACAATCACTGTGTGAGGAAATCATCCTTAACTGCCAGTGATTTAGACATCTTTATGCTTTAGAATTGTCTGTGCTTTAGGCAGACTGACTGGTTTTACCAGCATGCTTTGTTAAACTGTCTCCTTACACAACATGATGTTTGTAGGAAGAAAGCCAAGACAAGGTTAAATAGTAAACAAAAACATTTCGACACTGTTTTTGTGAAATATTAATGACTTCTTAAAGTTGGAGTTTAAGCTAAAACCAGCTTTTCTTGTTATTATGTAAGCTGCTTTCCAGAAGTCAGCTACTGTGCCTTAATAATAATAATAATAGTAGTAATAATAATAATAATATAATAATAAATAATTCCATTGATTTATGTAGCGCTTTTCCATTGTATAGGGGTAATCTCTCCACCACTAGTGTGTAGCATCACCTGGATGATGTGACTTCAGCCATAGTGCACCAGAACACCTACCACACACCAGCTATTAGTGGAGAGGAGAGTGTGAAGTAGTCAATTCAGGGATGGAGATTATAAGGGGGCCATGATAGATAAGGGCCAGTGGGGGAATTTCACCGGGACTCCGGGGTTATACCTACTACACTTTTTGTCCTGGGATTTTTAGTGACCACAGAGAATCAGGACCTTGGTTTAGTGCCTCATCAAAAGACAGTGCTGTTTTTACAGTATAGTGTCCCTGTCACTATACTGGAGCGTTACACCGCACACAGAACACAGGGTGAGCGCCTTCTGCTGGTCTCAGTAATACCACTTCCAGCAGCATCCTTAGTTTTCCCCAGGAGGTCTCCCATCCAGGCTCTCCCCTGCTTAGGTGCACTGAGAACTGCAGGGTGATATGGCTTTGGCAATCCAGCAGGTTTTCCCAGACTGCCACACGAATATACTCCATCAACCAAGCTGTGTTTGGTGTTCGATGCTACTTTACTGTTTTGATGGCACTTAGGTTTTGCACTGGAGCTACGAGGGCGATATACATCTCTCCCATAAATACATGCCTGAATTTTAATATCATCAAATGAAGGTCTGTGCTATCATTATTAAACTCTGTAATATCATTTTTAAATAAACAATTATATATTCTCCTCAAAGACATTTCAGTTTTTTAATACAATTCCGCCTTCAGGCGTTATGAGGTATGAAATGCTACCAGTTTGTGTTAATGCAAGAAGTGATACAGTTGTCCATGCTGGATGCCCTCACGATGTCCCAGTGCTCAGATACACAGCAACGCAGTTTCCTGTTAAAGTCCATTGCAACTTTGCGACAGTTTCCCAATCCAGCCATGAGAATGATTTCAATTTGTTCTTCTTTTGTCAAAGGCATTCTTAAAGACTACTTAAAAAAAAAATTATATAAATAAAGTATGAAAAATTTTGGAAGACATTTTGTTAGTGTTCAATTCCCTTATGTACGGAGACTTTTGGGACCCCCTGTACTGTGTCTTAAGTCACAGCTATGCACCATTACTAAGCATGAGACAGATTACATGTTAGCTGAAGTGCAAAACTAAAGAAGCTAAAATTTGACACCAAACATTCTGGTTGAGGTAAGCTGAAAAACTTTACTTAACAGTCAGCTTTGATGCTGCGAAGGACCTTGAGTGAGTGACATAAAACTTGCACACACTTCTGTTTAACAGGACGCAAGCTGAAGCATCATCATGTCGATCACTGTGGCTGTGCTAATACTAACACATTGTGTGTGTGTGTGTGTTTAATGCAAAAGGCTCCTACAGTGTGTCTCATTCAGTGTTTTCAGGCGTCCTTCATTGCTGACTGTGTTACTGACGGGATGATGACCAGAGCTGTGGGTGCTCAGGTGTTTTAACTCTCTTGGAACCGAGCGAACATCTTTAACCGTGATCTGTTAAAGCAGAAGTGTTCTGTCGTGTCTGTGTCCTGCATGCTTTGGTTATCATCTTGGATATCGCTGCTTCTTTTCTTTTTAACCCGCCTCTTTCAATTAACATTACTTCTTTCTTCCAATCCTAGATATGGTTTTGTGCTGCTGGCATTTGGAAATATGCACAACTGCTGAATTTTATTTGTAGCTCCAGGGTATGTGCATGTGTTTTTGTGTGTGCATTTGGTTTGACTCTTTCATACAGCGTTCGGTTTTCACCACAGGCATGTGAGCAGCAGTGACAGAGTGGGTAAACCCTACAGGGGTGTGAAGCCCGTCTTCAGCATCGGCGACGAGGAGGAATACGACACGGGTGAGCATGGGGAAGGGAGATGTAGATGAAAACGTATGTTAAGATATTAGACAGTGTGTTATGATACCCCTGCCCTCTTCATCTTCATGGTCATCCTCAGTCCTCTTTGAATCTTTTCAGATGAGATTGACAGCTCTTCAATATCAGACGATGACCGCAAAGAGATCGTGAACATACAGACATGGATTAACAAGCCAGATGTGAAGCACCACTTCCCATGTAATGAGGTGAAAGAGACTGGACACATGTTCCCCAGGTGAGACTGTGAGAGTGATCTCATCTTCCTGTGAACACTGCTGGGTGGCTCCAGGGTCTCTAGTTCTTTCCTGAGCCTGGCTTGCTGTCTGTATGGAATTTCACATGTTCTCCTTGTGTCCACGTTTACCCGCTTACTCCTCCTCCCAAAAACTGGCCAGTAGGTGGATTGGTGATTTCTAAATTGTGGTCTTCTGTGGTTGTAGCCCATCCACGTCAAGGTTTGATGTTTAGTGCATACTGAGATGCTTTTCTGCTCACCATAGTTGTAAAGAGTGATTGTACGAATTACAGACAAGTGCCTTGTGATGGACTGGAGTCCAATCCACGGTATATTCCCGCCTCACGATCAGTGTTCCCGGGATAAGCTCCAGATCCACCACCATTCTCAGCATGATAAAGCACTTAGTCAGTGCATTTACACGGACAACAATAATCCAATATTAACCAGATTAAGACAATACTCTGTTTAAGAAACAACCATGTAAACAGCAATTTTTAATTACCTTACTCAGATTAAGGTCATACTCAAAGTAAACACAAATCGAATTAAGACATGTGGAGCGCTCCTGTTTTAGTCGCATTATTGAAGTGCATTACAGACATGTACACACTTTAATCATATTATTAACGTCGTGTGGGAGTTTTCACCGCATTTTGCAACAGGACACGTACACACACGACAGTGCTCAACCGTTTGACAGTAAACGAGAGAGAACGGCTGCGTCCGAAACCGCGTACTTACCTGCTATAGGCCTATAACAGGTGAAATACATGTATCTTGGCTGCTATATAATAGGTAAGTATGCGGTTTGGGATGCAGCCCATGGCTTCGAGCAGTCGTATATTTGCACGTACAGCATAACAAATAATTAACTGCAATTGAAGCATTCGTAAAAATGTTAAATAAAAACACCCTAAACTGTGTATGGTACCATAACGAAGACGAACTGTATGTTGATATGTGAAATTCTGGAGGGAACATCGGCCAGCGTGGCGTAGGGATGTAATGCTGGGTGCCGTTAATCTAATTATGTTCTATAACATGTAAAACAGGAACATTAAAGGAATATTATAAAAGCAACTCATTTAAACACCTTAATCACTATATTGTCTTATTCAGAATAAGGTCAGTAATTAGATTACTGCTGTCCATCTAAACGTAGTCACTGTGAATAAATGTAGTTTTAAAATGCACTCTTGCCACTGATTCAGTGAATCGATCAAGTGCTAACAGATATTAGTCAGTGATGTCATCACTACTGCTTTCACTCAATATACACAACCTTTTTCTCTTTCATTAATAAACACAGATGTAATCATGTTTGAGAACTGTAATAGCAGAAGTGTGTACCCCTTTTAACATCTGATAAAATAAAAGCATGGTTGTTGGTTTTTGGGCTCTGCTGTGGTTCAGTGAGGTTACTGACCTACCAAGTCTCCAGCTGGTACCAGCAAAGGTGCCAGTAATTTTACACATGGCACTCAGTAACCATACTGGTTGTAAGCTTTATTGTCTGGTCTTCCGCAGCCACCTGCTGATCACAGCAACACACATGTACTGTCTGAGGGAGATCGCCTCGCGGAAAGGATTCGCCTACATCCAGTCCAGACAGGCGTTAAGCTCCGTGGTGAAGATCACCTCGAAAAAGAAGCATCCGGAGCTAATCACGTTCAAGTTTGGCAACAACAACTCCGCAGGAGTGGAAATTATGGCTGTGGAACGGTATTTACACAAACAAGGGTCATGTGGAATATTCTATATAGAAGTTGTTCTGGGGTAGAAAATCAACATACACATCAGGTGTTTTAATCGACTCTGATGGTGCTTTTCACATTAGTGTGGTACAGTATGATATGAATAATAATCCAAATCCAGAACTATCCATGTTCTGAAAAAGTGCTAAAAAATCTGCACTTCAGCACCCTCTATTGGTATAGTCATGTGTCCTGTTAGTGTTGCTGTATTTCAACACTGTATTGTTTCCTGAACTGAAGCCTTAGCTACAGTTTATAGCATGACTGTGGATTTCAGTGATGTGCGAGTGCGAAGATAACAGTAATGGGCCTTTCTAACTTAAGCTCCCTGTGACTGCTGCAGAGGTGCCTGTAGCATTTATTATTTTGCTCTTGTGATGATGTACTGTAGGAGGCACCTGAAAACCAAAAGCATTCTGACCTTTATCTGGGTGAAAGTTCACCTGTGAAAGCTACCATTTTGTGAGCCAATTGACCAGTCCTTCCAGGACTTGCAGAATCAAGCAAACTCCGCAATATTCAGATGAGCGCTCTTTTTTTAATTAGCGAATATTTTCCGCAGGTTTGGGCCAAGACGCGTCCTGTGACGTCATCACGACGCACGTTCAGCTAAAGCCCTCTACGATTCACGCGCGTCGAACATGAGTACAGCTAAAAGGTTTCATTTACCAACAAACATCATTGCGAAAGACCGTGCAAAACAATTTCATGCAGTCGTGATTTCGCCAATTCAAGCAGTTTTCCGCAAAATAAGGAGAGTTGCATCGTAAATTTGGGGGGGGGAAAACAAGAGCAAAAGCAAGCAATTTTGGTTGCAACAACCACAAAAAAAAATCCTGTGAAATCCTGTTTGGACTGGTAGAAAGCAACAATGCAGCTCTGTGGTGTGGGGGTGTGTGTGTGGTCAGTAAAAATATTTTGCATTTACTAATTATTAAGCAGTGGTTACCTCACTGTACTTAGTGCACATCTGTATATAAAAAAAAGAGCTGTCTCATGAACAATGATGTTGTATGGTCATATAAAACATGTTTTTTAGTTTGTAATGAAGTTTTATAGCAGGGAGATTGTAGTCAGTAGATTTGCTGTTCTTTGTCTGAGCAGGACACATCACGTTACACTACATTAAGAGCCAAAGCATTGAGTCGTACCCGAGTCACAGACCCTCCACTGAGAAAGATATTTGGATAAGAACAACCGAGCGAGAGAGAGAGTATGAGAGAGCGAGGGAGAGAGATACCCAGGTCAGATAGAAGACATTTTATAGTGTGCTGGGACACAATCATCGTATGGATTTGGATGTTTTGACTGCATTTTTGTCAGATGTGTTGCTGGAGCAGTCTAAAGATGTCTAAATGATGACACATGCGTATCCCTTTCTGTTCAGGATGTACATTACCTACTACAAAGTGCACACTCGTGGACAATATTGAGAATTATGTTTGTCACTCTTAATACATTCTGTGCTCTCTGATCTGCAGGTATTTGATCCCGAATGCTGGGGACGCCACTAAAGCCATCAAGCAGCAGATCATGAAGGTTCTGGATGCTCTGGAGAGCTCGTAGAGTTGCTGATGTTCTGAGGCTTCATTCTGGCTGTATGCAGCGAGACTGCCGTGTCTAACACAAGTCAGCACAACCATGCAGAGGGAAAGGAATAGTCTGTCTTTCTTTCCTTTCATCCAATCTCTCTCTGTCTGACTGTCTGTCTGTCTCTCTCTCTCTCTCTCTCTCTCTCTCTCTCTCTCTCTCTCTGTGTGTGTGTGTGAACGGTCTCCTGGACAGTACTGACATTCAGTATTGCTGATGACATCGATGGGAGACCCTCAAGATTTCAACACAAGCCGTCGTTCTGTTTATCCTTTGGCATTTTCTTCTTGTTCCCGTCAAGAAAATCTAACCCTTTAGGTGTAAGGTTGGACTTATCGCCTCGGTCTGAATGTCTGTCAAGCCTTAATCCTGTCGCTAAACCGCAGTTTTTTCTAATGCGAAGGACTCAAAGGCAGAGCCTGCGGTGAGATAAAGGACTCCAGCCCCGAAACACTCGGTGTTTTCTTTCGTCTTGTTTAATTTCTGGATATTCTCCTCATTCAGTCATTCATCTAGTCACTGCAGTAGACTTTCGACGAGTTCCGTGCGTATTTATCTGAGCAGTATTTATGCCTGCGAGTTAAGATCGCTGAATCGAGGCCGTATTTATATTTGAAACCTGTCGTGGATCACTAAAGCGATGCACAGGTGATCGTCGTCATCACGCAGCACGTAACACATGCACTTGATTCAGTTGTTCCCACAGATGTCACTCTAATAACTGATCTTGAAAATATAATTCACTCAGAAGTGAGTCATTCCTCACGGTCTGTGCTTGCAGCCTTAAAGCAGAAGTGAAAGTTAAGAGAAGTGGTCTGTGGGTGAGTGATATTTGTAAATACTGTAAAACTGTACCTAATGGTAGGCGTTGGAAAAATGTATTTATGAACAGAGTCTGAAGACGCTGATGCCACTAATAAGAGCAGCTTTGCTGAGGATCATGTTTTGTAATTAAAATATTTAACATTAAAGTCATGGTTTGATGCGACCAAGATGATAATAAACAAACGATACAGCAGGCCAACGTGACCCTTCATTGTAACTCTTAATCAGCATTTTGAGTATAAATGTGTGGTTTTCTTTATGAACTGAACTATAGGACAGAATTATAGGAAGGAGGAATGAGTTGATATTGCTGGTAAATTCATTCACTGTTTGCTTTACAAACAAATCTCAGCTTTTCAGCTTGTACACATTTTCTGTCCAACGTACATTATTATTGTTCTTTGGGAAAATCTCTTGTTTTAATAAATTTACAAGTAGCCTAAAAATTTGTGCGCTATTATTTGTAAAACGCAAGATTTTATTTTGTCACGTCACTGTTTTCCTCATGTAAAATCTGTGATCAACAACAACAAAAAGAATCCAATCTCTCAAATAGTGTAATGATATTTTATTGTTTTCGTTTATACTGTATCAAAATAAGCACCTTGCATATTTACAAAATTTATATGTGTGTAAAAAAAAACAAAACAAAACAAAACAAAAAAACAACAAAAAAATCTGTACAATGTAGATTAACGCCATTTAAAATACTGGAAAGGTCACATGAGTGACTTGGGTTTGAATGTGTCCAAGTATTAAAACTGATTTGCCAGTATTACATCAAGTAGATTGACAATTAAAAAAAAAACAGACAAATTGTACCATTCAAAACAAAGTATCACCAGGCTGAAACAAAGTGTTACAGCAAACAGATTAATAAAAAGTTTAATACTATGAATCCTATTGGAGTAAAGGTTCTTTACAATCCAAAAAGAATCCAAACAAAAAAAGCCACCAAATATTAGTTCTTCTCTGTAGAGAATGAATCAACTCAAAATAGTACCAACACTTCAGCATTTCTTAAGTGCTGCGTCTCAAGAAATTTTAAATGATAAACCATACACGGCAAAGCACCGCTTACCCTAAAGCTACAGTAGCCTGCATCAAACTAGGGGCTTGAAATGACAAGCAGACCGAAATACACCCAAAAAACTCTAGCTGTTAAGTGCATTTAATTGGCATGCTTTTAAGTGAAATCAAACACTTGGTAAAAGCTGTACAAGTTTTGTGTGTGCGGCATGCATTAGTTGCAGTATGTATGAAAGCGTGTGTGCGCGTGTGCGCTCCTCTCACTCTCCCTCCTCCTTGATGCGCTGTTGCTTGTTGCGGCGCGAGTCCAGGTCGAATGAAAAGTCGGTCCAGTCGTCTCGCGGTGGGAAAGAGATGGTCTGGCGCAGAGTGAAGCGCACGGCATCGATCACACGCTCACCGCGCGCCTCCGTGGAGCCCACACTCACCGAGGACGCCCCGCTGGACGAGCGCAGGATGTGTGCAGGGGGAGAGAACTCCATGCTCTGCCGGTGCTCCATAATCCCCTTCCAGATCACATGCTGGAACTCTGTAGGGATCTTCAACCTGGACAGGTCCTGCGGATGCAGTGACTCATAAGCACACAGGAATACAAACGCACTACGTTTGCACATACACTCGCCATCCACTTTAATAGGAACACCTGTACACCTGCTCATTTATAGGGTTATCCATACAGCCAATCATGTGGCAGCAGTGCAATGCATAAAATCGTGCAGATACAGGTTGAGTTAATGTTCACATCAGACATCACGATGGGGAAAAATGTTGTTGGTGCCAGATGGGCCGGTTTGAGTAGTTCAGAAACTGCTGATCTCCTGGGAATTTCACACACAACAGTCGGTAGAGTTTACACAGACTGGTGCAAAAACAACTCCTGTGAGCAAAAACAAATAAACACCTTGTTGGTGAGAGAGATCAGAGGAGAATGACCAGACTATTTGAGTTACTATAGAGTTCCTGTAAGCTCAAACTAATCACTCTTTACATCCGTGGTGAGCAGAAAAGCATCTTCGAGCGCATGAAACATCAAACCTTGAGGTGGATGAGCTACAACAGCAGACGACCTCAGCCAAAAACAAGAATATGAGGCTATCATGGGCACAGACTCACTCAAACTGGACAGGTGAAGACTGGAAAAAGACTGTGTGACTGTGTTTTATTTCTAATCTTTTCTAATCAATTTTCCAGTTTGGGTGTGTCTGTGCCCATGATAGCCTCAGATTCCTGTTCTTGGCTGATAGGCATGGAACCCAAAGTGGTCTTCTGCTGTTGTAGCCCATGCACCTCAAGGTTTTGATGTGTGCATGCTTAGATACTTTTCTGCTCACCACGGTTGTAAAGAGTGATATGAGTTACTATATACTTCCCGGGAACTTGAACCAGTCTGGCTATCTTCCTCTGACTTCTCTTATCTACAAGGTGTTTCCACCCACAGAACTGTCGCTCACTCAGTGTTTTTTTGTTTGTTTACTTGTTTCCACCATTCTGTGTAAACTCTGAATCGAACTGAAGCTCTTGACCTGATCACCTTTGATATATGCATTGTGCTGCTGCCGCATGATTGACTGACTGCATAACTGAGCAGGTGTACAAGTGTTCCTATTAAGTTTTCAAACACATTTTTATTCATTTTATATTTCATTCAGTTCAGTCAAGGCGTTTATGTCTTAAATATTCATTTCCAGTTCTATTTAAAGTCCAAATTTCCCCCCTATTCTCTTTTGGGGATAAACAGAGTTTAAAATGCTATTACTTTACTGTTGCAATATATGCAGAACAGAACCATATTTCAGTTCAGTACAGTAGCCTGGTACTCCCAGGCTGCTATATATGTATATGATATTTTACATCTCTTGCAAAACTAAAACGTGCCCATCATTTCCTTGAAGCCAGTGTAAAACCTTATATCTGTATTATATTTAATTATAATCAACATATAAGCAATATATTAAGAGAGATTTTGAATTTTGAGTGAATTGAGTTCACAGACTTTTCACAGTACAAAAATAACCTTTGTCCTCTTACAGTCTGCCTCTTTAAGTTTAGATTCTAAAAACTGATATCAGGTGAAAAAAAACTACACTCTTTTAAAAAAAAAAAAAAAAAAAAAAAAAAAAAAAAAAAAAGGTTTAGTCTAGCCCCTTTACATTTTCAATAGTTGTTTTGTTTGTCTGGTAAAACATCTGCCGTTTCAGTACTGAACCCTACAGCAAACGCTTTCTCTTCATGAAAAACGTTACAAGTAGAACTCCTTTAGAAAGCTAGAACTGACTTCAGGTTTTGCCCGTAAGTATATTACATGGAATGATGGAATAACAAGATCAGTTAGCTGGGATTTTCTTCTCCGAAAAAAGAAAAGATACAGAACAGAAACGCAAGTTAGCAGGCAGAGTCTCACCTCCAAGTTGTAGTTCTCAATCTGGTAGATGCTGGTAAGGCCCTGGGCTGTGAAGTAGTCCAGACAGGAAGAGCAGCCCAACCGTAACAGGAAACTGAAATGGTGCAGTTACAAATGAAAATGATGTCAACTGATATATATTTTTTAAAACCATGATGACACTTTTAAACCTGTTTCCTAATCCAGTCCATGAGCCTGCATGTCTCCATGTGTTTCAAAATTTATCTTGCCCTAAACAAAATACATAATCTCATCTTAAACTTTGTCTTGTATATGATTAAACGTTGTTAGAGGAATTAATGTGATTGCACAGACCAGTCACGGTGTGAAAATAGTTACTGGAGCAGTTTTACTGCATGACTTTAGGAAACGGTGGGAAGGGAAAATGTCATTGGAAAATTACAGCTGAAAGTGTTATTGTGTTATCAAACATGAGTGCACAGACTGCTCACAGTGTTATTTTACAATAAGCAAATGCAGATCATGTGACAGCATGTGTGTGTGTGTGTGTGTGTAAGACTTGGCACATTTTACAATCTGTATATACACACAGTCTGGAATTCTTGGTGAGGTTGAAAAAGCAGAAGATTTGAACTATTTCAATATTTATGCACCACATCACTATAGAAAACGTTATGGTCTTCAAAGCAAGTTTTGGTTGATTTTAACGTGTTCACGATCCATTACAAGACTCAAAAGCAATGCTGTCAGCAAAGAAAACACCTCGATATGTTGTAGTTATACCGGACAGCCCGGTTCTTTCAGTTTCTCACCCACTGCTGTATTACACTCCTCCAGCTACACCAAGACACCCGAGTTTCAGAATTAGGTTGCAATATTAATGTATCCCATGTATTAGTAATAAAGAAATTCTGATTCTGATTTCTTTCAAACAAACAAAGTGAGGAGTGTTAAGAATCGAATAGAATCGCAGCATCTGGACTGGATGTGGAAACACGGTTGTACTGCACTCTTAGAGAAATTGAATAAACGTGTACCTGGAGATGCTGCTGTCCACGGGGTACGGCGGCGGGGGTGTGCAGTGAGAGGAGGGCACCATGGGTAACTGCGGCTGCAGGGCATGAGTGGGACTCAGTGAACTCATATCTGTGTTCATGGGAATGTGGGCGCTCATCATGGGGGTCACTGTTGCAAAAAGAAGCCAAGAGAAAGAGTCTGTGAGACGCTTTTATTATCACACCAACTGTGGTGTCTGTGGTGTAATTGTCAAGGCTGTGAAAAAGTGTGTGTTCGATCTGGACGAGGCCTGTAGCCACCGGCGACAGAGGTGCGTTTTAGGTAACAGTGGACAACTGAGCCCAGTTTCCTATATTATGACAAATACTGGCAGGAGCCTCGGGGATTAGGGAGAGCTTTGTCCCACAAAGATCCAGTTTACTTGTGAGAGGAAACTGGCTGTCAGAGACACACTGAGGAACTGAGTGGTGCTCTGAAGCTGTCGTGTACAGACAAGCTCAGGGCCTGAAGCCAACAGGAGCAGGGAGACTTATCCATCAAGATTCTGATATTAATTTTTACAACGGTTACCAACACTATAAACCAAAACTACATGTATGCTAACTGAATGGATACTAATATATGTAATATAGGTGCATTAAGAAAGCAAGCTGTCAATTATGGTGTTCTTTTGGGCTGAATAGTTTGTTCTAAATATATGTCTACCAAAATTTTTTAATCTGCCTGTCATCTCCAGTCATTTTGCCCACTAGATCTATGGCTTAAAATGTCCTAATGACTGATATCCAGATATTAAGCCAGTAATGTCTGTTGAAGTGAAATCCTTACTGTCTGTGAGTCCTCCGGCCATGCTGGATGGAGTGAGTGTGTTGCGTTGTTGTGGGTTGATTAGCTGGCTGACCGAGGGCAGTTTGTTCACCTTGCCGTGTGGAGGAGAGGTGGAGCCGAACGGTGGTTGAGGAGGCAGCGGGCTCCTGGAACAGAGAGGAAGAGAAGGAAGAGGACATGGCCTGTCATTCTGAGTAATGCACAATTTCCATCATATTCAGCATTCAGTCTTCAGTCATATATTGCCCATGAATGACTCAGGATCGTAGGCAGTATACAATGAAGTAATTGTGTGTGCCATCTGTAAAAATATGTTAAGGTGCAAATTGATATAACAATGATTTAGTCATTATTACACCAGATGAAATGTACGGAAAAATGAAAGAGAAGACAGAAGGGGTGTCCTTTATTTTACATCCTTTACTGTTCAACGTTGTTCCGTATTCATACACGTACCTAAATGCATACTGTTATAATTGAATTATTTGGAATCCTAATTGAATTGAATCCTAATTAGATTTAATATAGGCGGAGAGCAGGCTGACTACATTAAAGTTTTTTGCTTGTATTTTCTCATTTGTAAGTCGCTTTGGAAAAAAGCGTCTGCTAAATGAATAAATGTAAATGTAAAGTAACAATGTAGATATGAAATTACACTTGATAATCTTAACTTAAAAGTACCAGAATACTCTGCACTAATTTCTTATTTTTGCACCATTCCTTGGTGGATTTGCTGGTGTGCTTAGGATCATTATCCTGTTGAAAGGTCCACTCTCGGTTCAACTTCAACTTTTGGACAGGTTGCCTCACATTATATCTTCAAGCACTTTTTGATATGATGCAGAATGCATAGTTGAATCAATGAATGCAAGCTGTCTAGTCCCTGATGCAGTGAAGCAACCCCAAAGCGTAACATTTCCACCACTGTGATTCATAGTTGGTATGAGGTGCTTCTCCTGAAAAGCTGTAGATTTGTAGATTATTTTCCTTACAGTGAAATGATGTATTTCAAATAATTTGGAGATCATTTTAAATCCGTTGACTCAGGCATCCACAACCTTTTTTTTCTGAAGGCCTTACAGAACTCTTTAGATCTTGGCATGATGACACCACACACCTCAATAGCAAAGGGAACACCAGACACTAGATATGAGAGGGGTATAAATAAGACCGGTTCCACTTGCACTCCCTAAGCAGGTTCTAATCACTGGCACCCAATCTTGAACACCTGATTCTAATTTTATGGATTTGAAGGTGTGATACATGTACGGGGTGTACTTACTGTTTCCATGTGACGGATCTGTTTTTTTGTTCATTTAAATTGTGAAAATTACTACAAAATGTCAATTTCATATGTTACTTGATGGCGTATATCAACTTTATTAATAAGCACTGTTTCAAAGAGGATCAAATGTTTGTCCAATATTATTTTCAGATAGCCTTCAGGAATGCCTTGCTGTCGCAAGGTTGCGGTGGACTTTAACAGGCGAGCACATCACACATGACATTGCTGCCAAACTTATTAACAAATGGATGTCCACGAACATCCACTGACGAAGACATAAGCGACGTGGTGCTGGCAAACATAGTCCCCTGTGTGTAGACACTTTTGGGACATCCTGTATATTCATGGCACAACAATGGCAATATATTTCCGCATGTGATGCAAACGTGAAAAGCTTATAAAGATAGCTGACAGATACTCGCTTGTGCTGTTAAAGTAAAGCTGTTTGAATGTGAGAGTTTGATTACAATTGATTGACGACTTAAGAAACATTATGAATGGAATTGAATTGATTTTTTTTTATTAGACAGCTTTTGGGTCAGTATCTATCATGAGCTATTATATACAATATTTTAAGTGGACTTCACTTGTATATCCAAATAGTGGGAAAATATCTCCAGCTTAAGTTTTGCCTAATGGTCATCATCTTAAATCCAAATGATGTACCGGCATTATTTATGTAGTCAAATTAGATGATTTATTTTTTCACAGCCACAGATTAACTTTCAGATCTTATTTCTCCCGTTTTCCTTCTGAAGTCTCACAGCATGCTTAAGAATTCAGAGTGTGAGTGAGATCATATGACAGGATGCATAGTGGAGCTTTTCCCCCAAGTGTAAAGGCTGCAGAATCAATGCTGTTCTTGGATCGAATTGCATTAAAAAATGAATTGAGATCAATATTTTTGTGCAGCCTGAAAGAATATCTGCCTTTAACTATCTGCCTGTGACTCTGTGACCATTTGTTTAAGGTTTCTGTTCATTCGACTGTGTTTTTATAAACTTCAGTCTAAAGAATGATCCTGTATGATATATTGACGAGGGGAAAAAAAGAGACAATAATAAAGGAAAGAAAGGAAATCAGTTTAAAGAAGGAATGGAATAGAAAGGCAAATGCAGAGGACATTTATTAAAGAACTACAGACAAAAGTGCAAGAGGCATTAATTATACATCCATCACACACAAACAAGCAAATCACTTGCAAACTTTATAGCATTTGTTTCTCATTCTCTCTGACTCTGAGACACAAATACATTTCTCTTAAGTACATGTCCATAGAATCCAGTGAAAACAACAACTGCCCTGCAGTGCATCTTATAAAACATGACCAGCATTATTAAAGTTATCAATAAAGTCCTTGCCCCAGAAAACCCTAGACAACAAAATGAGCCCAGCTCCAAGAATAAAAGAAGACTGATGCAAAAACAAGCCTGAAACAATATCAAGAACAACATGAGTCCCATAGAAAAATGAAGAAAAAAAAAAAACATTAATATGTGCTTGGTTCCTGGTTCAGACAGTCAGGATTATGAGAGAGAGAGAGAGAGAGAGAGAGAGAGAGAGAGAGAGAGAGAGAGAGAGAGAGAGAGAGAGAGAGAGGGGGAGGGAGAAAGAGAGAGATCAGGCTGAGGTGATCGGCTGAGTGGCTGTTATTATTTTTGTGCAATGTAATCTCTGTGCAATACCAGCAGATATGTCGATCTAGTGCTGAGGCAACAGCCAGCTCAGTTCATAAGGACCCTTTAAAAAACAACCGAATAACTGAAATATAATGAAAAATGCATAAAAACACGCATAAAAAATGGACACAACATAAAAAATTAATACGAGGCCTTTCATTTCAATTAAATGTACACTCAAGTGTGAGTGCAGCATGATCACAATTATACAAATGATAACACAGAGTCTGATCAGTTTGACTGATACACGAGAGCCATTCCTAATCTGAACACTTTGGAGGGAAAAAGCATGCAGTTCCAGCAAAACTTTAAGTAATTGCTAAAAAATGTGACAACATCTTCTGGGGAAAGAAACCAAAATTCCAGCTTGACTTTATGGTCTCTAAGGTAGCCACAGAGAAACACATGGAGAGGCAGAGGGAACAAAGTAGAACTGAAGAACAGGGATGTGATGAAAGATCTGGAGGAGGAGGACCAGAAGGAGGAGAAGGAGAAGGAGGAATGTGTCTCCTGCTTTTAGGAAGCACTGAAACGTCTCTTCTGCTCACCTAAAGGCTCCAGCAGCTCAGAGCGCAGACAGGCCCGAAGAAGACTGTACACACAGAGGGAGAGGAAAGGAGGGAGGACAGAACAGAGAAATATATAACAGAGATAGAGGGATAAAGGGAAATGAAGGATGGCTTGTGACTCCCAGTGAGCACGTCTGATCATAGATATTTAACATTTAGCATCTTTTTTTGGACCATGTTAAATCTGACACCTTGTCTCCAACCACAATTGTGGTATTTTCTATATTCTTAAAAGACCTTTGCTCTGGCCACCTAAATATGTCTTGCTCACTGGGGTACAAAGCAATAAACAAGCAGAAAGTGATGAAAAACAGGAAAATACAGCTAGTTAAAAAGTACACTGCTGCAGCTGTCTGTATCGCAGATGTGTCAGCTTCACTATTTGCATTTATCATGTCCATGTGTGTTTATGCATTTAGTGCTGCATCAGAAAAGTCGTCTTGAAATCTACAAATCCAGCCATACCCACTGAAATAAGAAACCTGAACACAGGCGCCTTGATGGCGTTAGAAAAGCATGGACTTGTTAATAAACCATGGGTAAGCCCTAAATCACAATTACATTATTATGAATGTGATGGTTGATTATTTTATTTCTACACTGAAGATTTTGACATTAAATGCTCTGTAGTGCTGTACAGTACCAGCCAACAGGTCAGACAAACCTGACTGAACATATGCTCTCCATGATCTTAAAGATGATAGTGAAGTGGATGACTATATAGAAAATGTATATATATATATATATAAAATATTTTTATGGGTGAGAAATTCTTCAATAGTATTCAAAATTGTGTCTCTCTCTCTGCTACATGTTTAGGAATTCCCAGAAGAGAAGCAGATTTGACTCAGAGATTGGCAGACTGGGCATGATGTCATCACATGTCAAGAATAAAAAAAAAAAGAAGTCTGCTGGAGATAATGGAGCAAGTCTGAGCCCGTCTCTCCAGTTGAACATATAAAACATCTTTATGCTAGCTTTGTAAATTGTGTATATAAGCTGTATGCTTGTATGTTTACATATGTAATCATTTTATTAGTTTCGTGTTACTAATAGTTAGAGATGGCTGACAAGTTGTGCTCGTAAATACCAGATAATTGTGCGCTCTATAAGGAAACGGACGATATTGTATTTCTCTTAGCATTTTTGTTTGAAATTGGGACGGTATTTAAAAAAAAACTCAGTTAAATAGATTGTTTTGGCATTATTTGCCTTAACACTAACTGTCTGGCAATTTATTTATCTATATTCTTCAATATCCTCACATCAAAACTACAAATCTGGTATCAGGTCATTTTAATTTATGTTATAACCCTCTCTTGCCATTGGCTTAATGTGCCTGGTGTTAACTTGGTTCGGATAGATAAAATAAAAATATATATTAAAAAATATAGTAAAATGGAAATGTCCAAACTTTTGAGTGGTACTATGTGCAATGGACACTCGCAGCACTAATGATGCCCACTGTGTGGTGCTACTGCACAGCCATGGGAAAGTGCTTCCTAAATACAGGAAAGCGGAAAGACAAATAATAGGAATCACTGAGTCAGATAGCGGGGCATTTTATTCGTTTATTTGGGATGGGAAAAAAAACAAAGGTTAGACATACATACAGAACAGATGAGAGGAAAGATAAACAATGAGGAAAGGGTGAAAGCATGTAGAAAGAGAAGCGAGCCAAAATGAATCTGTCCAAATCCATCAAAACACTCATAAAAAAAATAAATAAAATAAAAGCACCAGCTAAGTAGTATTACCAGCTAAGTGTGGCGTTTGGAGTAATCATCCAACTGAGATAGCAGCCTTTGGATAGAGGCCAATGTAAGCTTGTTTAAAAAGCTGTCCGACACTTTGTGCTCTGTTCTTTTCCTAAGAGAGGATAGTTGGGAAAATAATGGCTTCCTTCACCTACTCATTGTGTCCACAACAGAGAGCATATAAGAAGTCATAAAACGGGCTTTAATTTTTTTTTTTTTTCAGCTGTGCCAAAATGGCCCCAAATAATGGCCCTCCCTAGCACAGTTTCTCATTCCACTTAGGGCCAGGATGAAATAACAGGTAAAAAAAAAAAAGAGCTAAACGGGGAGTGTACAGACGCTACATCATCTGTCAGTTTCTTAATGAAAGAAGCAAACAAAAGCAGTAATTATCACAGGGCGTCGAAGTGCATTATTCAGAGGTATAATTTTCAGCTGTCTCCTTTGCTTTTGTTCATCTCTTTACGTTGTGCTCTGTCTGTAGTTCCAGAACATTTCTGCCACTGAGAAACTATGGACCAGCCAATTCCTTAAAACTTGTAGGATGATGAAGTCTGGGTAAACCTGCCTGACTGTCCTGTAATTCTGTCATTCAATAGTGCAGTCGGGCTCTATCAAACCTATCTGTCTGCAAAACACGAACGCAGCACCATGCCAACAAGGTACACCGCCTTTGTTAGACTGCAACAGACCTTAGTCCTTTAGTGCTGGGTTGAGAAGCTTGAAAAGCTTTGCGCATTTTCTAGAATAAAACCGCCATCAAATCCAACTCATGCAATCTCATCACAATGCAAACCTCATGCCATCATCAAACTGTCAGTTTCCCACTCCTTGCAACACTTCCAGGTTCAAAACCTTAAAGCGCAAATAGAGCGTAAACGGGGTGGGTCTGTAGCGCATGCCTGTTCAAACACAGGTCACAGTGAAGTCAGCTGAGAAAGGGATTAAATCCATGCAGCAAAAAACAAAACAAAACAAAAACACAACGTGCTGGTAAACATTCAGCTCAGATTAAAACAACTAAACACTCCAAACAAGCGTCAGGGTGAACCTTGTTGGTACTGTGTGTGTGGCCTGCATGTGTATACCGGCTGCGGTCTCTAAACCCACAAACAGAGGGTCCCCCAACAGCACCAATATATTCTCATTTCAAATGTTAAGGGCAGGACTGACCCCTCCTTTCGCAGCGAGCATGGTCTAATCTCCCTGTGTGTGAGGTACTCACTGTTTCTGCAGAAGGCTCTGCTGCTGCTGCCTGTACGACTCTATGGTGTGCTGAGGGAGATACTGCATGAGTTCCAGAGACTCTTTGATTTTCACCAAAATCTCATAGATTTCACGGCCTTTAATCTGTTAGACAGAGACGGAGAGAGGCGGTTGGTCTTGATGCTTTCTCTTACTTTTTCACATTTGCAAATTTCACCTTAAATTTTTTTAAATTGAATTCAGCACAATATCGATACTCACAGGCAAACAAAAAACTTCCTCATCGGTGGACCTTCTCTTCTTGATGGAGGGTATCTGAATACTGTGAGTCGGGCGGAAAGCTGCAGGAGACAGAGATAGAGACAAAAAGAGGGAGAGAGAGACGGAGAGATGAAGTGACACGACACAGAACAGCTAATGCAGAGGTGTAACATGCAGTTGGGTAGGACGGGGACATGCAGTGTGCAGTAAGCAAGGAATCCCAGTGAGCACTAAATGACCACAGATGTCCATGCACAGCTAGCATGTGACCCCTAAATATATAAATAATTTTTGGCACATATTTTGTGTTTCTTACCAAATTTTTCCCACCGCATAAAATTTCCAACGTTTTCATTCTAGCCAAAATCTAGACATTTGGCATAAAGCATGTCAAACACAGCTATTTTACATCTTTTAATTGCTTTTGTGGTCACTGGGTATGTTACAGTGTCAGAGACAAGCACCATGCAGTGTGTGTGTATGGGTCAGGGTCAAAGAAAATTCTTTTTTTTTGTTGCATCTGAAAGCTGTTCATTTTACAGAAGACTATTAATATGCATAAATATTATCTGATATCATTCCACTCACTTTTTTTTTGTTATCTCTTGTATATTAAAATGCGTTAATTCAGATTAATGGTTGGAATGACAATTTGAACATGAAACATTTAAGGAAAACATAAAAAGTGAGAATAAAAGTACAAATTAGTACATTTATTCTCACTTTTTATGTTTTCCTTAAATGTTTCATGTTCAAATTGTCATTTAAACCATTAATCTGAATTAACGCATTTTAATATACAAGAGATAACAAAAAAGTGGCATATTTAAAAAAATATTCTGTGGCATATTTAAATTTTTTTTATTTATTTATTTATTTATTTATTTATTTATTTATTTATTTATTTTTTGCTGTTTTCATCTTTGACCCATAACCTGGTGTATGTCTTAATCTCTTTGAAAATGAACATTGTGGAGCACTCATACCTTTAGTTTTCAGGTATAAAAATACTCCCCACAGACACATAAGGACAGTGAGTGTGTGCACGTTGTATATGTGCGTATGCATGCAAAGCCCCATCACCAGCCCCCAGCACTACTTACGGCGTTTCGTACCCTCAGAACTTTTTGTGCCGTCACTGACGTGCTGCTTGCGGATGCTGTCCTCATCTGCTTTGCGGTCGCGTCCTGGACACGCGCAGATACGAGCCTCGAAACACCGGCGACCCAAAACCTGACCACTGCAGAGGAACACACACAGACTTTCAGTCTTAATCATGATGCCAGACTCTCCTCTAACTCGGCGTGACTCTGTGCAATCGAAGATGACAGTATGTGCGTCAGGGACTTACTCTCTGGTTTCCAGTGTGACGATGATGAGGATGGGGCGTCTGTTCATTCCACCCACGCAGCTGGAGTTGCACATGAAATTGTAAAGGATGGTTGTGAACTCAGTTCCCACCTGTTGGGCAAAACCAGCCATGTATATGAATATCATGCAAATGAAGTAGAGAAAAGTAAAGTAAACCCACTTGGATGTTAACTTTTAATTTGCCTTTGTTTGGTCTGAATCACTGTAATCATTGCTGTGGATGTTGTGATGTGGTTGGTGTTTGACCTTACATTTGAATGTCAAGGAGGCCTGAGAAACTAGAAATGTGGCATATTCTCAAACTGCAGAACAGGCAGAACTGTGTGAGGAAAGGAAACCTAAAAACAAGGTGTGTAGTAGGAGAGCCAACAGGTGTATGTGTGTGTGTGTGTAGGTGTGTGTGAGAGACTCACCTGCGGGGGTTCGTATGGCACCAGAACACTCTGGCGCCCGGTAATGGAGTCTTCCACATACTGGGCGTGGCTGTTGCCCTCCACTCTGATCAGGTGACTGGGCGGTGCAATTTGGCCTGTACAACAGAGTTGTCAGACTTTTAAAAGCCATTTTGTATTATATTTTAGCATGTTTTTAACATTAACAGGCTTGCTTACCGTCGTTGAATTCTCGGCTGAGCTCGTGGTTGGGGCATCGCTTCACTACCTCAGTCACATGCTCAGCTTTTTTGTAGACAGGCATTGCCCGGATGACTGCTCCCTGAGGTGGGCTGGTCAGAACTTTGATCTGAATGGGACAT